>NW_024705301.1:8319-55617 GCF_018977255.1 Callorhinchus milii | reverse complement strand
ATCGTCCTGTTTGACCTACAATGTGGTGGTGGTGGTTGATCACAGTGTGGTGGTGGTGGTGGTGGTTGAACAGTCTAGTGGTGGTTGATCACAGTGTGGTGGTTAATCGCAGTGTGGTGGTGGTTGAGCACAGTGTGGTGGTGGTGGTGATTGAACAGTCTAGTGGTGATTGATCACAGTGTGGTGGTTGAACACAGTGTGGTGGTGGTTGATCACAGCGTGGTGGTGGTTGAACACAGTGTGGTGGTGATGGTTGATCACAGTGTGCTGGTGGTTGAACACAGTGTGGTGGTAGTGGTTGAACACGGTGTGGTGGTGGTAGTGGTTGAACACAGCGTGGTGGTGGTTGAACACAGTGTGGTGGTAGTGGTTGAACACAGTGTGGTGGTGGTGGTTGAACACAGTGTGGTGGTGGTGGTGGTTGAACACAGTGTGGTGGTGGTGGTTGAACACAGTGTGGTGGTGGTGGTTGAACACAGTGTGGTGGTGGTGGTTGAACACAGTGTGGTGGTTGAACACAGTGTGGTGGAGGTGGTTGAACACAGTGTGGTGGAGGTGGTTGAACACAGTGTGGTGGAGGTGGTTGAACACAGTGTGGAAGTGGTGGTTGAACACAGTGTGGTGGTTGAACACAGTGTGGAGGTGGTTGAACACAGTGTGGTGGTAGTGGTGGTGGTTGAACACAGGATAGTGGTGGTAGTTGAACACAGTGTGGTGGAGGTGGTTGAACACAGTGTGGTGGGGGTGGTTGAACACAGTGTGGTGGCGGTTGAACACAGTTTGGTGGTGGTTGAACACAGTGTGGTGGTGGTGGTTGAAGACAGTGTAGTAGACCGAGCCCCCAACATGGGTGGAGGAATCAATGGGTAAAACTCTTCATGTCGAAGGCAGATTCTCACCTTTGCTGATTTCCACTTGGCATAATGTTCCCAATTGGGCAGAGGGTAAGACAGAATTATAGGAACAGTAGCGAGGATAAATACATGAGCAAAATGAATAATGCACGTATTTGCGGACCTGAAATGTATATTAAGTGCAAAGAAGTCAATGGAACTTTGCACACAGAAGGCAGGTGACATTCCACGACGTGCCGGTGTTTAATCCATGAGGAGTGTCCATTTCGTTTGTACCATCTCCATTCGCAGCGTTGCCATATCCAGTTCCTAGACTCTGGCTTGGAATGGATCCTAAGACAAAGCGTAAGACAGGAATCGTGGAACAAAGACACATCAGAGGCATGACATTGACTTCAGGAAATGTAATTGGACTTGAGGGGACTATGGTCAAGAGGCAACACTGGCCATGAGTTGTAAGACATGGTGATGGCATTGGACGGCCTTCATCAAGCGGTGGATAGAACATGGCTTAACGTGCCGAGTGGTAGCACAGCTACGTGCATCTTCTATATTGCTTAAACTTTCTGTTGTGCAACAAGCAGTGTGTGAGTTCAACTAAATTGCCAATGGAACTCAATGACATTCCAGGATTAGCACACCGTTTCTAACGTAATAATATTACTCTTAATAATAAAGTAAATTTATTTGTTCGGTGTTTTATATTCAATTATTCTATTTTATATGTAAATGATGAAGTTTATTAAGCCCAAAGATGAGGGAGAGCCGGCACTTGAAGCAACACTTTTATTTAACAAATAACTCAATACAAGGTCCCTAACACAAAGGGATAACGGCCCATTACACCCGCTACCTGGGGAGGTATGGCCTCCGGGCTATCGCTGGACGACACTAACTCTCAGCCCTCCGGCTAGGGGCCCTAAGGGAGGTTATTCTGACCCGACTCAGCCAAGGTCCTCGGGTCCCGGCCACTGGCCCACTCAGTCCGGGCCCTTACAAAGATGTCGGGTCTGGGGGTGCCCAGGGTCCGACCACTGTCCCACTCAGCCCCGGCCCTTAGAAGGACAGCGGGTCTGGGGGTCCCAGGGTCCTACTCTAAGCCCCATCTTCAGTCTTCGGCTTCGGGACGACTGCCGAACCCGTTCAAGGGTCCGGCTTTTATACACCTGTCGGAGTTGGAGGAGCCGGGGTCGCTTGCAGCAGCGGCCAGATTGCCGCTCGAGAGCCTGCCCCGCCGCCCCGAGATGTACGGGGGTGACGCCCCGCGGACGTGCTACGAATGCGGGCGTCGAGGACACTTCGCCCGGGACTGCTGGAGACGGAGAGGCGCTTTTCCAAGGGTGCCTGGCAACTACAACCACGGATTACCCCCGTTCCGGGGTCAACAGGACCGTCGCTTTTGACTCCGGAGAGGCTTTCTGGCAGGCTCTCTGGCCGGCCGCAATCTCGTGTGCTGCCCCGAGATGCATGGGAGCGGAATGCGGTCACGCCAGTGGAGGACCGCTGTTATGAGGGCAGGCACGCATCAGGGGCAGAACACTGCCCCGTGCCAACGAGGGGGTGCTCCCAGCCCTTGTCCCCTGTTCACCCAGGCCGGAGTGATGGACCGGCGGCGGGAACCCGCTCTCGGGGAAAGACTTTTCTTTGAAATTTCGTGCGCCGTAGTTGGACTGAATACGTCGGTAAGGGGGGAATCTTGTAATTTTATGTGGGGTTTTGTCGTGTGCTTGCCGCGTGTTACGTTGGTCGAGCTTAGCCGGGACGGCTAATTCTTTTTCACGGGGGGGGGGGGCGGTGGTGATGTAGTGGTTTAATACGCGCCAAGGGGGGAAATTGCACACACGTGCGTGTGGGGTACAGTGGGGGCATATCGGGGCACGCAGCTGTCGTCAGGGGCTGAGGGGTGAGTCGGAGATGGGCCGTTGGGCAATTAAGGATGCGAGGCTGTGATTGGCTGGTTGTTGTGCGAGAGATGGCGCCTCTAAGTTTGGGAAAAGAGGCAGGTGGCAGCGGGGGCTGGGGGCGAGGGGCGTCGGGGGGACGCCAACTAATTGATTAGGAATTAATAAGGACGGGGATAAAAAGAAGGGAGTTTGAGAGTTGTGGAGAGTTGGAGCGGAGTCGTGCCTGGGAGCGAATGCAGAAGGTCGGAGCTGAAGAGAAGAAGTCTAGAGTAGCAGTGGAGTAACGAGAAGTATAGGGTAGCAGTGGAGTAACGAGAAGTATAGGGTAGCAGTGGAGTAACGAGAAATATAGGGTAGCAGTGGAGTAACAAGAAGTATATGGTAGCAGTGGAGTGAAGGAAGAAGTATCGGGTAACGGCTAGAGGAGAGTGAGACGGCGAAGCCGTGAGAGAGCGGCTGGAGTGAGACGGAGAGACCGCGAGAGAGCGGCGAGAGTGAGACGGAGAGACTGCGAGAGAGCGGCGAGACTGTGACTGAGAAGAGGAGAGGTAGAGTTGGGAGAGACGGTGGAGCAGAGCGAGCGAGACCGGCGGAGCGCGGCAAACGAGCGGAGAACGCGCCGGAGGAATGTGGCTGGAATGTGCTGCGTTAGTGGAAATAAAGTGACGACAGAAAAGCAAGAAGTTGTCCGTGTAAAAGCACAGCACTACATATATATATAAAAGGGAAATTTGTGAATATGTGTGTCTGTTCAAAATATTTAGCATACTTCCCGACATGCAACAAACTTGAAATTTGGCATATGAGTAGTTTCAAGACTGTACACAATGCAAAAAGGTATAAAATAGACTTTTGTATTTTGGGGAGGGGGTGGCGCAATAATGGATATATTTTGCACGAAAGTGAGCGATGACGTCACATCTGTCGTGTCACCCGCATGCGGCAGCGTTACGTAGTGTGCCTGCTGACGTCACACATCCCCCTCCACCCTCCGCGTAGGCCGTGTATTAATCAAAGACAAGAATCCAAGTCTTGGGCGAAGCCGGGTAGTAAAGCTAGTACATTATATAGTAACACATGCATTTGTAATATATAACCAATAGATTATATATTATGTAATTTATTTATTTTATATATTATTCATATGTATTATTATTTTATCGAATACATATGAGGGGAAAAAATTGCCGGCCACTTGGGATCAATGCGAGGACAGCAGCAAGCAGAAGCGTGAAACACAGAGAGAGAGACCCACAGACAGACAGACCGACAGACCGACAGGGAAGGGCTCCCTCGCGTGTGTCGTCTGTGACGCGCACGCACGATGATCCAATTGCACAGGGCTCAGTAGGGGAGCGACGTTGCCGCTGTGCGATCCCAATTGGGTCATTTGCAAGGTTTAATTTTTCAGCATTGGGCATGTTTGGCCAACAGCAGTTACGGTGAATAAATCGCAGTGTGCATGTACTTGTTTTTAATGACCTGTCTAGTTATTCTCCATATTTAAGCATGCAAATATATCTCAGTTGTGTTGAAAGTGTTGTTTTAGTAGATTTGGGTCAGATAATATATATTTTGAGGAATGCATCCGAAATTATATAATAGGACTTTACGGGAAAATACGTTTCGATATGCGAGTTTTCACTTAACGTTTCAGATCGATATGCGAGTTTTCACTTAACGTTTCAGATTATCAAGAGTGAAAAACCCAAACGTATATCGAGGACGCCCGTGCCACTTTTTGTGGGAGGAAGTTAACGGTGGTTCTCCTATGAATAGATTTGCCTCTGCCATAGGAAGGTGGGATTTCCACCACTGGCTCACGAGTGTAACCAAAAGATCATCACGAATGCCTCAATGCTCATGTGAGGAGGAAATCCCATTGACCTTTGACTTTCTTGAGGCTAAAATGACACAGAAGTGGGTGTTTAGGGAGGCATCCTGCCCACTCAGTTACCCTTCGCGCATCACCATCAACATACCAAGCGTTTACTCTTTAGGCTAAGATGACCTTGAGGAAGCCCAGACAAAGTTGAGATAGCATTTGCCACTGCTGTTCTTACTCACGGATAACTCTCGGGTCTGTGTGTGTGTGTGTGCAAGCTACTGCACCAACCACTGACGATTTCTGGCCGGAATTTACTTGGGAGAGACGCAGCTCGCTCTAAATTCTACATGCACAGTAGGGCCATGTCATAAAATGTGAGCGTTCTATCATTGTCCGGGCATTTAAACTTAACGAAAGATTAATTTTAACGTGATTTGTGAGAACGCCATCAATCGCTTCCTCGTGAAAGGCAAACATCTATAAATCTATAAATCCCGGGGAATCTCGTTGAGAAGGAGGCTCCCCGTGTCTCCCCCCTCCCCCCATGTCTCCCCATGTATTCCCACTCAAGCAGCAGCAACACAGCACCAAGGCTGGGTGAGAGGAGGGATCACTTTGAATATCACGGGGAAACATGGCAGAGAGCGAGCGAGAATACAAAACACAGACCGCAGTGCCGAAGCAATGATTTGTGGTGTAGACTCGGGACAGGCGCTCGCGTGGGTGATCAATAAGTATTGTGCGTGTCGCCGTACGTACGACGCGTGTTTATTTTGGTGTGTTTGTGTATTTGTGGTCACATATGAAAGCTGGAGATGACACAGCGGCAGTGTTGGCTGAGGGAAATGTTGGCCACTGGTGTTTTTGTTGCACCGTGAGGGAATTAAACGCAGGTCACTGGACTCGACACAATCCTCTGACACTTCTGTCTGCCGTTCACACACCCACCCCACCACCACCGCCACAACAACGTACTCAGATTAGACCGCCCGCATATGGGAGGCCCGAGCCATCTGTGCGCGTTCGCTATCAACAACCCCAGAACACTGCACGGGCTACGCAGCGAGGCCCCGGTGCGCATGAACACGTGCGGATGTGGACACACGCGGGTGCTAAGGGGGGGGGTCGCTGATGAGGGTGCAGGGGGTGAGCAGACGGGTGAGGGTGTGTTAGTGGGGGTGAGCGGGACGGGTGGGGGGGTGTTAGTGGGGGGGGGGTGTTAGTGGGGGGTCTGGGCTGTAGTTGTTGCCTAGAGACCAGCTTGCTCGCGTAGCGCCGGTGTATTCCGTTGCCGGGCAACGCCGCATCTCGTCCGTGTGCTCGAAATGCGAAGCAGAGCTGGGAGTTGTTAATCGGGGCTGCTCCGAGCTTTAATCCCTCACAGCCCCCCCCCCGTCTCAATCTCCTCTTCCAAACCCCCCACTTCTGTAGGCCAAACTAAAATGTCACAGTTTGCAATGCAAGGCGAACATCGCGCCCTTCTTGCCCCGCTGGTCCGCGTGGTGTTGCTGCGACGGCACGGCGCAGTTGTGGGTGGCAGGCAATTGCGTTCTGCCTGGGGCCCTCTCCTTGCGTCCTCAACCGAGGAGTCCCCCCGACCCCCTCATGGCGAATCCCGGCTCATGTCAGTGGCTCACGATATCCAATTCGAGGTCCTTCACTAGCGCCCAGTTGAGAGGCGACAACGGTGAGTCACCCTCGTTCCACGCAGGGGGCGGCTGCCACTGGACGTGCCCCTTTGAATGTTTGAGATGTTGATGTAAGGCGCTTTGAGCGGCTGAGACGTTTTATCAACGACGTATGAATGTTAAAATATTATACATTATTATTGTGCAGTATGGTCAAACAATCCCCGTATCTGACAGAGCTTGAGGAGGCCTTCATCTGTAATATTGTAAATTACGGCGGGAGACCACTTGACGGGTAGCACACTTTATTAACACTTTCCTTAGCCACAATAACACGTGTGGACAACTACAGCTCACGCTACACGTTCCACCCGGCTACACACACACGGGCTCTCCAGCCCCGTAGCTTCCAGGGGAACTCACAGACCCACCCCAGCTGGGGTATGGATCACGACCACTGAAGCCCGCAGCCCGGCCCTCACAAGGACGTCCGGCCGCGGGTCCCAAGGTCCCGCCTCTGAGCCACACAGGGTCCCGGCCCTTACAAGGACAGCGGGGCTAGGGGTCTCAGGGCCCTATCTCTTCCTCCTCCGTCTTCCGTCTTCACTGGTTACCAACTCCCCGAGCGCCCGCGCGCATCGCCTTTTATAGTCCTCCGCTCCCGAGGGACGGAGCCTATGCGGACCGCGATGTGAGCACCCACTCTAGTTGACCAATCACCACGCGCTGCCACACGATCCCTTTTTCCAGCGCGTGTCACCACCACATAACCAATCACCACGCGCTGCCACACGATCCCTCACTGTCAGCGCGCGTCACCAATACACAGCCAATCACCACGCGCTGCCACACGATCCCTACTGCCAGCGCGTATCACCACTACATCACCCCCTCCCACATAGCTCGCAGCCGGCCCGGCTGCCAAAAAAAACCCCACTCCCCAAGTGTGCCCCGTAACATAACCATAACGCAACACAACAACACAACACAACAACGACGTTAACCAGTAACAACAACGAACTATGTACAAACCGACGAGTAACACAATAAAAGTTATTTTGAAAAGACCGACGTGTCCAGTGTCTCCTCGACTCCCGATCCCCCTCCCGCTTGCTCCTTGAACGGAACGATAGAGCGGTCGAACGGACGGGGAACGCCGTGACGAGACGATCCGGCCGACTCGTCCCGCACCTCCACCTCATTTATTGGGTCAGGAAAAGTGGCGCGATCTAGCGCGAGTCCGCCTGGCCGGTCCGTCGTACGGGACGGGACGCTGTCGACCGTCCGGTGGCTCCGGCAGCCCAGGAAGGCACGGTTGGGCCTGGAAGAACCGCCCGTGCCGCGGGGATCCGGTCGCCGGTGGTCGGCAGCCGTCAGTTCCGAGACACCTGGGAGCGGATCAGGCGAAAACATGTGAGGATCAGGCGGAGACATTTCCCTCCCCGGGTCGTCGGTCACATCACATGCTCGGTCCTCACGACACAAAGGAAGGCCATATGGTGGCGAGAACGGTTTCAGCCGGGAGGGGTGAACGTACCAACGGCGCTTTCCCCATTTTATCTGAACACACTGGGGGCGTGCAACCCGCACGACCTCCACGGGTCCCCGCCATGGCCTCAATAATTTAGGCGACGTAGCCAAAGGTGCATGAGGGCAGTGCAGCCAGGCCCTATCGCCCGGTTTCCAATCGTGCACGGACACCTTCCGTGCACGCAAGCGCTCGTTGGCGATTTGGCGAGACCTTGAATTTAGCCGTGCGGCCTCCCGTGCCTCGGCCAGTTTTGCAATGTTAAATTTAATATGGTCGGCCAACTTGGAATTAGGCCGTGGCACGGAAAGCCCAGCTGAGTCTCCATGGGCGGATCGGCCTCCCGACCGTACATCAGATAAAATGGGGAAAATCCCGTAGCTGCATGGGGGGCCATCCTGTACGCGGCGAGGACCCCCGGGACCTGCAAGTCCCAGTCAACCTGTGCCTCGCACACCTGCTGGCACAACATGGAAGTTAAAGTTCTGTGGAGTCGCTCCACCATCCCGTCAGTCTGTGGGTGGTACGGGGAGGTACGCACCTTTTTTGTACCCAAAAGGTCGCACACCTCATGCAGCAATTTGCTCGAAAAATTCTTCCCCTGGTCGGTCAGCAAGCGTTCGGGAGCCCCCTTGTCCAAGACGTAGCCCTGGACAAAGGCGTCCGCCACGGCCGCCGCCGACTGGTTGGCGAGTGGCCACGCCATAGGCCATCGAGTAAAGTATTCCACACCAACCAACAGGTACTTGTTACCCCTAGGCGTGACAGGAAAAGGCCCCAAAATATCCAGCGCAACGAGCTCGTTAGTGCGCGAGACCTGAATGGACTGCAGCGGTGGATTTGGCGCAACGGGCGGTGGTTTCCGTTTCGCGCAATCCACACACCCCTTCAGTATATTGACCACATCGCTCCCCATCCCCGGCCAATAATAGTCACGCTGGAGCAGAGCGAGCGTTTTGTTTACTCCCAGATGCAAGAGGCGTTCGTGTGCGGCCAGAACAACTTTGCCCCGCATAGCGGAAGGCACGACGAGTGCGTGCCGCCGGGACATATTGTCCCATCTCATTAGCAGGCCCTGCTTAAGCAGCCAGGAGCCAGCTCGCTTCTGACCTTCCTCGGGACCCCCCGCCCTGCGACGCAACGCGAGCAGGGAGCTGTCAGCCATCTGGAGTCGGCCCCACTCAACGAGAGACAGTGAGAGTAGCGAGTCCCCGCCCGCAGGAGTAGCGGGAACGTCAACCAACGGTGCATTCGCGGCCGCGACCAACTCACCCTCGGGTACAGCACATGCGGTTTACAGCGCGCCGACCCCATCAAGCACGCACATTCGGGACGAGGCGACAACCGCGACAGGGCATCCGCGTTGGTGTGGCGCAACCCCTTACGGTAAGTGGTCGTAAATTGATAGTCCTGGAGGACCTCCAACCACCGTGATAATTGGCCCGAGGGTTGGGCGACCCTCAATGCGTACTGAAGCGCCGCGTGGTCC
The DNA here is from genome assembly GCF_018977255.1 of Callorhinchus milii. Lineage (NCBI taxonomy): Eukaryota > Metazoa > Chordata > Chondrichthyes > Chimaeriformes > Callorhinchidae > Callorhinchus > Callorhinchus milii. Next base: position 46,386 of record NW_024705301.1, on the reverse strand, counting down.
GTACGGACCGTAAAATGACGGCCATAGAGATAAGGTCTAAATTGCTGTACAAAAAAAACAATAGCCAGCAACTCGCGACGGGTCACGCAGTAGCGCTGTTCCGCTGGCGATAAAACCCTGCTACCATAGGCGACCACCCGTTCGACTCCCCCAACGACCTGTGAGAGCACCCCCCCAATGCCCGTGTTACTAGCATCAGTATCCAGCAAGAAGGGTCTCGTAAAATCAGGGTAACATAAGGGCGGGGCACCCACCAAGGCGTCCCGAAGGGAGCAGAACGCGGCCTCCTCCTCTGGCCCCCATCGAAACCTGACCCCTTTGGCTGTCAGAGCATGCAAGGGTTTGGCAATGGTGGCGAAATGCTCAACGAATCGGCGGTAGTAGGAAGCAAATCCAATGAAACTGCGGACCTCAGAAACCGACGTGGGCGTCGGCCATGAACTGACACAGTTCGTCTTCGCGGGATCGGTGGAGATCCCCGAAGAGTCGACAACGTGGCCCAAGTACCTTACGGATTTCCGAAGCAGGTGGCATTTAGCCGGTTTAAACTTCAACTTAGCCGATCGCATCCGCAAGAACACCCCCTTAATCGCTGGAGGTGTTCCTCGAAAGTTCTACTGAAAACAATGACATCGTCAAGGTAAATCAAGCAAGTATCCCATTGCAGACCCGACAAAACCAATTCCATAAGGCGCTGAAACGTCGCGGGAGCGGAATGGAGTCCCATGGGCAAGCGATTAAACTGGAACAGGCCCCCTGGGGTCCGGAATGCGGTCTTAGGTTTAGACTCATCGTCGAGTGGTAATTGCCAGAATCCCGACAGTAAGTCAAGTGTAGAAAAATACCGCGCCCCGGATAATGCGTCCAGAGACTCATCCATTCTGGGGAGCGGATACGCGTCAGCCACGGAGATCTTATTAAGGCGACGGAAATCTACACAAAAACGCAAGGACCCGTCTTGCTTCTTAACCAGAACGATAGGTGCTCCCCACGGACTGGATGAGGGCGAAATGATGTCGGCAGTCAGCATGTCATTGACGGCCGATTGAACGTGTTCCTTCTCGGCAGGACTCAGCCGGAAGGGATTCTGCCGGACTGGTGCCGCATCACCTGTTTCAATGTGGTGGCGTAACAGGTCCGTGCACCCAATATCATATTTGTGCTTGCTGAACACATCGGAGAATTCGATCAGCAGAGCGCGCAGCGCACCCAATTGCACCCTCGACAAATCACTGGAGCCCGCACACAGCGAGTCCACCCATTCAAGGTCCTCACCTGATAGAATTTTCTGCGCCGGGACGGGATCAACATGCGCAATAAGCCGCTCTTCCGCAGGGACCCGTGCCGCGTGAGCAAGCACGGTGCCCTGCGGAATAACGGCCGGCCGCGAACCAGCGTTCAAAACCATAACGAACGGGTCCCGTCAGCCCGAACCAACGTTTGAGCCACCGCCAAATCCAGACCCCGACAGCTCTATTCGACGGACCCAAAAGCACGCCTTGTCCCGCAGTCTCCCCACCCAATGGCTTCCGCAACCGGAGGGGTACCAACATCTGCGAACCCGGGGGCACGTGCACCGTATGGGTCGCTAGCGCTTGGATCGTCGCACAAGCCGTCCGCATTTCAGTAGGGTTAGACAAAAAGGAAATACGGCGACCCGATGGCAGCTCAATACAACCTTGATCACCCAGAATTTTAATGGGCATCTTAGCCAAAAAGTCTGTACCCAACAGACAAGGAACCGCTAGGGAAGAGGAGACCAAAACAGGTCCCGCCAATTTAATATCCCCTATGCAAATGCTCGCCCGAATCTGACCGACAATGCCCAACGAGCCCCCATTTGCCGCGTAACATGGCACGTCCACCGGGAGCAGAGGTCGACATTGGACGGGGAGAATGTTATAAATGAGATCGGAAATGATAGTCGCCGACGCTCCCGTGTCCACCAACACCCTGACCTCGATACCGTCTATGAATCCCGTAACGACAGACGAGCCGGCCGACGCAGCCACTATTCTGTGGCCCAACTCGGACCATTTAATTTCCCCCGGGCCCCGTACGAACCCCCCTTTCCGAACCGAATCCCCAGCCCCCAATCGCACCTCCTCCGCCGCAAAGCGGCGGCCCATGTGTGTCGTGTATGTAGGCCGAGCATGTGAAGTGCCGCGACTTGCCGGGGGTAGTTGGGACGACTTGGGGCCTTGGTCGTCGTCCAGCCGAGGTCCCGTGGCGCGCTGACGTGGAGCGCGGCACCCGGACGCCACGTGGCCCCAAAGGCCGCAGTTGTAGCACGTGACGAGGGACGTCGGAGGTCTCGGTTGCTCCAGCTTGCGGGTCGATCGCAGAGGCGAACGACCCCCCGACCTCCAATCCCCTGGTCGTGCTGCAGCGAACGCCTCCTCCCGTGGGCGAATGACTTGGGGCTCGGTGTCACCGGGGCCGGAGCTGAGACCGTGGCAGAAGCGCAGACGACCACCTGTTTCCGCTTCAGGACTTCGTGCGCCTGGATGCTCGTCGCAACACGCAACAAACATATGTCCACTTCGTCGGCTGCGTTGATGGGGACCCCCAGGTCCTGAGCCAACTTCAGCAGTTGTTCCAAAACCATAGCGTCCTGCCCCTCCTCGTCCATACAAGGGAATGCGGCGTCCGCGAGAGCCAACAACGCCGTGCGGTAGGCGAGCGCGGTCTCCGTGTCCGCCTTCCGTCGCTCGTAAAATTGGTGGTGGCAGGCCAAAGGTGGTCCGTACACCTTGGCCATGAGGCCCAGCGCGGCCTTGAGCGTGGAGCGGGCCGAACTCGGGGCGGACCTGAAGGCCGCGAGCTCGTTGTCGTCCAGCAAGGACAGCGGGGCTAGGGGTCTCAGGGCCCTATCTCTTCCTCCTCCGTCTTTCGTCTTCACTGGTTACAACTCTCCGAGTGCCCGCGCGCATCGCCTTTTATAGTCCTTCGCTCCCGAGGGACGGAGCCTATGCGGACCGCGATGTGAGCACCCACTCTAGTTGACCAATCACCACGTGCTGCCACACGATCCCTTTTTCCAGCGCGTGTCACCACCACATAACCAATCACCACGCGCTGCCACACGAACCCTCACTGTCAGCGCGCGTCATCAATACACAGCCAATCACCACGCACTGCCACACGATCCCTACTGCCAGCGCGTATCACCACTACACATGCACCGCAAAATCGAAGCGGCCCCCCTTGTCACCTCCCAAGACGCCCACGGGAAGGACCACAGCTTCACAGCGTGGCCTGCGAGGGATCGTGCCTTGTCTCGTCTACAAAGCAAATGACAATCCGCTGGTTATAAACTTTCAACTGCGCAGGTCACAACACTTGTCTTCCCGCTTCTCCTCCGAGCACTGCTCCACTTTTGATTTCCTCCCATCGTCTCTTTTCCCCACGCCCCCGCTAAGCTCTCAGAATAACCTTGCCCGATTTAACAAACGTGTTTACTTTTAACTCCAGTACAGCAATCCCTCGTCAACCGCGGGGTTAGGCTCCAGGAAAATGCCGCGGTAAGCAAATCCGCGGTTGGTGAAGTACAGAGGATCCATTGGATATAGGGGTTAGGGGAACCACGGCCACAGTCAGACTCGTCATAACTTAACTAAGTTGCCTGTTTATTAACTAAACACCGAATAAAATACAGTACATTACACAATAACATTCAAATATAAACTTTACGTACCTTTAATATTAACTATGACCATGAGATGATGGGGGAAGTGCTGGTTAGAAGGAGGATGGGCTCAGCCAGTACCGGATGAAGCTCGTGTGGGGCCTGCAGCATATGTTATAAAGGGGCCCGAAATAAAATAAAAACACACAAATATTAAAACACACATTTTCAACTTGCATAGTAAAGTAATTGTATTTTTAAATTGCTATACAGCCAGATAATACAAATCGCTAACCCTAACACTCAGTCGTTCATAAAAGTTGAAGGCATTATCGTACTATAGTAATAGAGCAATTGCAGAATCACTGAACCGGAATTGATAGCTTGGAATCATTTACAGTGAGGGAAACCAGTTTTTGATCCCCTGCTGATTTTGTACGTTTGCCCACTGACATAGAAATGATCAGTCTATAATTTTAATGGTAGGTTTATTTGAACAGTGAGAGACAGAATAACAACAACAAATTCAGAAAAACGCATGTCAAAAATGTTATAAATTGATTTGCATTTTAATGAGGGAAATAAGTACTTGACTCCTCTGCAAAACATGACTTAGTACTTGGTGGCAAAACTCTTGTTGGCAATCACAGAGGTCAGACGCTTCTTGTAGTTGGCCACCAGGTTTGCACACATCTCAGGAGGGATTTTGTCCCACTCCTCTTTGCAGATCTTCTCCAAGTCATTAAGGTTTCGAGGCTGACGTTTGGCAACTCGAACCTTCAGCTCCCTCCACAGATTTTATATGGGATTAAGGTCATGAAGCTGGCTAGGCCACTCCAGGACCTTAATGTGCTTCTTCTTAAGCCACTCCATTGTTGCCTTGGCCGTGTGTTTTGGTCATTGTCATGCTTGAATACCCATCCACGACCCATTTTCAATGCCCTGGCTGAGGGAAGGAGGTTCTCACCCAAGATTTGAGGGTACATGGCCCCGTCCATCGCCCCTTTGATGCGGTGAAGTTGACCTGTCCCCTTAGCAGAAAAACACCCCCAAAGCATAATGTTTCCACCTCCATGTTTGACGGTGGGGATGGTGTTCTTGGGGTCATAGGCAGCATTCCTCCTCCAAACACGGTGAGTTGAATTGATGCCAAAGAGCTCCATTGTGGTCTCATCTGACCACAACACTTTCACCCAGTTGTCCTCTGAATCATTCAGATGTTCATTAGCAAACTTCAGACGGGCATGTATATGTATTTTCTTGAGCAGGAGGACCTTGCGGGCGCTGCAGGATTTCAGTCCTTCACGGCGTAGTGTGTTACCAACTGTTTTTTTTTATGACTATGGTCCCAGCTGCCTTGAGATCATTGACAAGATTCTCCCATGTAGTTCTGGGCTGATTCCTCACCGTTCTCATGATCATTGCAACTCCACGAGGTGAGATCTTGCATGGAGCCCCAGGCCGAGGGAGATTGACAGTTCTTTTGTGTTTCTTCCATTTGTGAATAATCGCACCAACTGTTGTCACCTACTCACCAAGCTGCTTGGCAATGGTCGTGTAGCCCATTCCAGCCTTGTGTAGGTCTACAATCTTGTCCTGACATCCTTGGAGAGCTCTTTGGTCTTGGCCATGGTGGAGAGTTTGGAATCTGATTGATTGATTGCTTCTGTGAACAGGTGTCTTTTATACAGGTGTAGTGACATAAGAAGGGAGGGGCTGCTGGGGGCTCTGGGTCCCTGGGCGGGCCAGGTGCTTAATCCCCTTGGCGCCAGGCGTGGGTTCTCAGGCGGGTCAGACGCTTAAGCCTCTTGGCGTCAGGCGTTGAGTTCCCAGGCGCTTAATCCCCTTGGCGCCGCCAAAGGGGGGGCTGTGTGTGCTCTGTGGGATATCTGGTGGCGCACACGGCCCCACCCCTCGTTGGGGACTGGGCATAAAAGCGGAGCTCCCTGGACGATCAGGGCCAGTCGTAGCTCAAGACCCAAGACCCAAGACCAGCCATCGGAGGACCCTGGGACGCTGTGAGAGCCAGTGGTGGGACTCTGGAACTCCCAACTCTACGACCTTGTGAGGGCGTGTTCCAGAGCATAGCCAGAGTAGAGTATCTAGGCTGTGTACCTAGGCTGTGTACCTAGGCTGTAACAGAGTATCAGGACTGTTGGAGAGTTGGACTGTTGGAGTGTTGTATTGTAATAAAGAAGTTACCTCTACAAGTGTCTCCGGAACCCGTTACACAGGTAACAAGCTGAGATTAGGAGCACTCCCTTTAAGAGTGTGCTCCTAATCTCAGCTCGTTGCCTGTATAAAATACACCTGAGAGCCAGAAATCGTTCTGATTGTGAGGGGGTAAAATACTTATTTACCTCATTAAAATGCAAATCAATTTATAACATTTTTGACATGCGTTTTTCTGGATTTTTGTTGTTATTCTGTCTCTTACTGTTCAAAAAAACCTACCATTAAAATTATAGACTGATCATTTATTTGTCAGTGGGCAAACGTACAAAATCAGCAGGGGATCAAATACTTATTTTCCCTCACTGTAACGCGGGACCCTTAAAAGTGCGGGGTCCGTAGCATATGCAGCTACTTTTGCTACTCGGATAATCCGGCACTGGCTCAGCCCACCCTCCCCCCTCTTCCTCCGGGCCACAGACGCGAGGCTCGCCACCTTCACCGCTCGCTACACACTCCGGGTTCATGATTAAGGGCAAAATTAATGTGGACGCGGTTGCGATGTGACGTAGTCTACGTGCTGCGAGAATCACAGTACAGTACAACATAACAGATGGCAGCTGATCAGCTACGCGTGGAGAAGCATGGTGCCGTGACATTTGTAACAACGATCGATATTACGCAAATACAATTATATAATGCTGTAATGCAATGACCTATTGCCTACTTCATGTGACTTCCTTGACACTGTGCTTTCCCGTGGATACTCACATTTCCAGGCCGCGGTTGGTAAATTGATGTACAAATAATAAAGTAGAACCCCTCTTGACGACCGCGCCTGTTCACGACTAAATACTTAACGACTGGCCTCCATAGAGCCCAATGTGTTCGCTTACCGACCATTCCCCTGTTGACGACGGGCTGTTGTATGTACAGTAAATGTGAACTTAATAATTAACCATGTTTTTTTATTATTTGTTTATAATGTTAGTATCTGTATTAATATCCATTGTTTAAATGTTAGAAAATACGTGTTTTGGGTGAAAAATAGTTACTTTCGATGCTATTGGAAACGAATTAAGCCTTTCACGTGTATTTCCTATACTCGCGTAACGACCAGATCACTTAACGACCGGTTTCGTGGAACCAATTGCCGTCGTTGAGGGGTTTTCCTATACACCGGGTGGACATGAAACCGCGGTTGGAAAGTCATCGGTTGGCGAAGGATTACTATATTGCGAATCCGAGAGCGATGTTAATGTCCTTGTGACGTGTTGGTCCTTTGGATCCGTGCTCAGCAACAGTTTTTTTTTAATAAAGAATATTAAAAAACTCAGTCTGGACCAGCCGTGAAGTCTAAAGTGTATAAAACTATGAATTATTTTTAACACGTTTTTTGCCAGGTAAGGCCCACTGAGCTATATATCTATTTTCAGAAAGCGACCTGGCCACAAATGATAGATACTCTTAGTTATTTCGGTAAAGTCACGTAGGTAAAAATGAAATTAAAATTAATAAAAATAAAATAAAAATCACGACGTTTCGGAGGCAACACAAGTCTCCGTCATCAGGTGGGACCGTCACAGCCAGATTTGCTGCATCAAGTGAGGCAGGGATTCAAGATGCAAGCTCTTAAATACAAGTTAAGGGGAGGAGAGGGGGGGAGCTTATCAGAATGTGGTAGCCAATGAATGGAACGTATCGGGAGGGGGGGGCTAAAAGAGGGCACGAGGTGCTCGTAGGCGTCGACGTGTAAGTAGTTTTGTGCGCAAGTCACTGTTGTTGCACATGATAACGTATTGGAAGGGGGGGGGCTAAAACATCCTATGATACTAAAGCTGAACAGATTCTATATATGCGATAGGACGTAAAAACAACCGTGCCTCTTCATTAACGTAGCTAAGTGTATTATGGGCATATCATGTCGGTAGGTTCCTCTCATGGATGACAAGGCAATGCTTAGGCTGCGCTGTAATTAACGATCTCCACGAGTTGTCAGGCGTTGGCGAGCAACCTTTAAAGTCTTTGTGTTTAATACCGGCTCCCACAAGGGTAAAAGGCATAATAAGTATAATGCAAAGAGCCAACGCAATGATGAGCGTCATGTGATAGATTATATCTGTAAGGATTGTCTCTCCCTTTCCAGAACGAGTTTTCATTCAAAACTGTTAGCAGACAGTCTGCATAATAATCGGGTGAATACGGCAAGCCCGGGATGCCTGCCAAGGGCATATGTGCGAGGTGACCTAACATAGAGAGCGGACAGATGTCAATATGGTTGTCCAATTATCGATTCAGGGTCAACGCTGTGCTGAGAAATTCCCCGTTCGGGTCAATGAGCGAATGTCAGGGTGTACTGAAGGATATTCGCACAGTGTATGAATTAAAATCAAAACAGACCTTTAATTTTTGGCTAGTTAGCGTTGTGTAGTAGTCGCACCAAACTACTTGCTTGCTTGCCTGATCATGTACAAGGGTTCAGCAGTCCCAGTCCTAGCACGCGGATGCTAAGAGAGTCTCGGATAACGTCGGTTCTCTCACAGTGCGTGATAACTACTGTCTGTGTAGAGTAAGGACCGCCTCTATCTCGTGTATCTGATACCTGCTTTCGTTTCGTGGTCGCTCTAATCGTCAATGAACGCAGTGGTGACATTGCCTCGGCGGCGGCGGGAAAATCGCATCCACCTTATCGGACAGGATGAGACAGAAGGCGTTGCTTGTACATGCTAAAGTAAGCATCGGACAGGCGATGTGGCTGGACATACTAAGTACTCCCACCGAAAGGGTCCGTCAGACTGGTCAATAAAGATAAGCAGACCGCATCACTTCCCAGCTCACGGCACTAGGGCCCCTCGCTGCTAGGTTGCACGATCGGGTCCTGGATGTAGGATCCGTTTCGGGGAACTTCACTACTGAACACCTCTAAGCACAAGGGATTGCTTCTTAACGACAAACGGAGACTGTGACCACGTGCTGCTGCCGTTCTTGAAGCACGGGCGATCGAGTATAGGTAGGTAAATCCGCCCTACTAGTACTCCGACCGGGCTATTTAAGTGGTAACAGCTTCGGATCAAAGAAAAGATCGGAGCACCATGGCATAAACTTTTGTCGGATTCCCTGTGCAGATACTCGCTAGAGATACTAGGCCTTGAAATAGGGATGGTAACGTCAATCGCAATGATAATCGATTTAAGCGGTGTAATACGGCCATGTGTCAGATTCAACACATTATAGGTGATGCTGCTCGTCGCATGGGACTTATTGGGTTCGTTAGTGTGCACGCTATAAACAACTGATGCTATTTGAATAAGCCGTAAGTATTCATTAACATCTCGCCTCCACCTCTAGGCTTACACATCCGCCCAAAAACCGGAGCATCAAGACAGACTAGGAGAAACGACAACAGTTATTCGAAAGTTCTTGATCAGAATAGTTCACAGCATTACCTCAATTCTGATCTCAATTCCTAGATCATGATCTATAGAGGATTTCAGCATACCGTTGGTAGAGGCCTATTCTTAATGTGCTGTACGTCGAAGTCGCCCACCTGCGGGCCCACACTGTCCCTCGTACTAAGAGTAGTGGGTGATACTCTTTTCGTACCATCTAGAGGGATGTATTACTGTGTGTCTTGCGAGATTGGGACCCCTATGGTCGCCTGGAGTCTTCTATTCCGCTCTACCCTCATTTCACGGGAGAAATTTCGCTATGTAGGAGACACGACGTCTTCGAGCAATTACACTAGTTCTCAAGTGCACAGTTTCCCGCATCCTAGAGGCCGTTAGTAATGTATCCTTGGGTCTATACTGTCATAATTCCGGCCCGGAGCACCCTTAAGTGCAGGAAGGTGAGCCAGTATTGCCTGGGGTGGTGACTCGAGATTGAACGCGTATCATATTCATGTCTCTGCTTTTTGGGATGCTTCACTGCGGGAAGGTGGGAGGGCACGACGGACGCTAACCGGAATAGAACGTCCCTCACAGGCCCGCTTGGATCGGTGGTCGCATTCCAGTCCATAATAAAATCGATAGTTTTTATACTTAGTGGCGTTCGTTGTTTCGTTGGTGTACGACCGTACGTAGGAGCGAAAGGGTCTTCATATATCTAGTCGTTATAAGTACCTCTCACGACAATCACCACTGGTTCCTATGGAGGAACTTCAGAAGAGGGTTATTCAACTCAGGACACCCCTGCGGCCTGGATCTCAACAAGCGACCCGTTTGCGCACAATTCGTTATAGCCCGTGGGCGTTCGCTTCTGCCGCTACGATCCACAAAGTTAATGGGTACTGTGCACAAACCCTTTACGGGTGCCTGACGCCCCGCGGGATTCCGCCGATCTGGAGTTTTTTGTAACAGATTTGCCTGTTTATAAAGTGGAATCTCAGGGGTTAGACGTGACGCAACATAAAGCAGCACGACTACGGGCCGAGAGAACAATATCCTCTGTTAGGCAAAACGCCGTCAAGGAATCCCGCCGGTTCTAGCCACCTAACTAAAGGTAGTATATGTAGCCAAATACGTTGCTATTCCCAACGAAAGCTAAATGAAGTGCTGAATCGGTTTGTGGTATAGTCTCAAGAGTGTCCTTGCCTATTTCGGTTTATGCATCAAGACAACAACCCAGCATAGAGCTTAAGTATCCAGGCACGGGTGTTACTAGGTACAGTGGACGAAGGGAATGATCTGCATGGGATAACAGTGAGCGAATTAGCTCTTCCAAAAAATCACCAAAGAGGACCTCGCGGTGTGCCACTGTAAGGATAAGCCTGAAACCGCTGAGGTTCACCCATCTTTCCCGCACCGTCCGGCGAAGGACAGGTTATTTAATTCATTTTCAGCTTCTAAATATCCTAAAGCAACGGGGTGGCTATTTCCAATTTCGCGATGGTGATAAATTACGAGCTGTTGCGACATGTGTTCATCGGTTTATTCGCGCCAGGAGCCACAACCCTGCCTGTTAGTCATGGTGAAGACTTTTCTTCCTAGGTAGCGTGTTCCCGCAGTCGGGTACGGATCCTAACGAACACGGACAGCGTAGACTATGAACTTTGTACTTGCGACAGGCGCCTAACGGCCAGACGGCCCAAGAGGCCGATGCGGACCTGAAAAACGTGCGCGCGTGCCCTAATCAGGTTGTGCTTAGTAAATTGCGTATCATTGCTAAAAGGACTAGGACAGCACGACGTCTCTGTTTACTCCCAGTGGCGCATGTTTTCTCACCGTGAGTTTTTGTGATGTCAGGCAATGCATCTCAGCGTTCGTTCTGTTCCTATGGATAATTAGTACCGGCCCTTCGAAGCCGATACTTTTCGAATTAATCTCTTTGCCCCACACCTGTCGTCTTGCAGGTAGCTACGACCTTTCCAACGCACCTAAGGCCTGGACAATACAACTCTCATTGTGTCATCTCATCACGTTATGAAGCGAATACCCAGTTGATGCGGTGAGACACGCCCATAACATTTTGATCAGGCTTTAACCATCCCTTTCGTGTTGACGGCGAAGATCTATAAGTTTCCCTACATCGAACTTCTCGATAAATCGTTGTACATACAACAGACTCGTCCTGTATCTAACCCAGTCTGGTCATCTCCAATGGGGATTCTTACAAGACGGTTTATCTAGCCATCTTAGATCCATTTACGAGGGCACCGCTTATAAGCCTTTTACGGAACACTTCTCGGTAGTTCCACCGCCGGCCGACTGTCCGCAAGAGGAATTCAGAGCTTTTGTTCAACAGCTGAATCCCGTTTCAAGCGAGTCAGATGTTACTACGTTTGCAGTGTAGAGTGAATGCCTCGAACGGGTTTACCAAAATGTATTAAGGCAGGCGCTTACGGCCGGCATAGCCCGAAGAGTGTGACTTGTCGGATTTCGAGTCGCGGCATAGCGGCTTACACATGCTTGGCGGGAACCTTTGTGGAAAAATCGAAAACACGGCCCCGCCAGAATTCCTGGGAATCAGCGAATGTAATGTCGTTGCACTTTATTAGCAACGATAGCTACACGCCGGTTGACGTTCGGTTGCTCTGAGCTACGGGCAGGCGAATACACTGCAAGGAGCTCAAGATCATACAGCACCGGGGCAGGTCTATCAGAAATATTCTGACTTCCTTTTGTTTCACGTGATCAAACCGCGTTTCCTTCTGCCACCTGTAAGGTCACGTAATGCGGTAGTCCGATGCTTCCCATGGATGAGAGCAGAGTAGATAACTCTGCAAGCAGACCACCGGTCCCTCCTGCGTGGCTACGATCCGACCACCAGTATCGACCGATATAAAACCATTAATCATTGGTTTGGTCTACCTCAAGGTTCGCTTGATAAAAACAGGTATGACTGAATGCCGTGTACCTCCCTTAGGAATCCCCGCCTAGCGCTTCCGTCAGTCAGGGCAGAGGCCGCATTTAGCCCGTACAAGTGCTTCGGTTCCAATGATTCGTGCTGTTACCTTCAATGGGTTTCTGACCGGATACCGTTGCGCACCGGAGAAATCGAGCAAACCCTGCTTATCACCTTGCCTCGAACACAGTTGCGCTGGTCGTGCTCCAATGCATCCTAAGACACCTCATCCTATGTTGGTTAACATCGACGACGATCATCTTGTTCCAATGAACTATGGAGGAGAACTTTCGGTTCGCGTTTTATTCACGCCCAAGAAGTGCACCTTGTACTACGCTCACAAGTTTCGCATCGGGGGGTTCAGTACGCGCGTCCATCCTTAAAACTTCTGAGTATGCCGCACGGATTGCATTAATCAGGTTTCTCCGGCCTGCCATTTGGGTCCCCTGACAAACTGCGGTGTTTCCTTTAAGAAGGAAGGGGTCAGCAGACAACTCGGGAGTTCAATGGAGGATCCGCGGTATATGCTTGCACAGTTGTATGCTTTCCATAGCCGTCGCTCAAAGAAGCAGCCTGGAGAACCCCATGGGTTGTTCGCGACCTCGATGCCTATCGGGATACGCCCGCGCCTTAGCCGCAGTTCCACTTACCGAGCTTGTATTGTTCTCTTCTTACAGGTAGGTAGTGCCTAGTACATGATACGGTTGCATCTAACTTCAACCTTCCTGACCATTTATCAGAAAAAATAGGTCGTGGAATTTTTTCGTTTTTGCGGCGCCGATATAAACTATACACTATCCAGAACCGCCTACGCCTCGGAGCATGACGTCTAGCGGGTCTATTCAGCCGGTAGAAATTTCTCTGTTCGACGCACAATGGCTGGGACTGCTGAGACTTTTGGATAGTCCGTTCGGGACGCGGGGTGTTTTTAGCCACATCTTGTTTTAGGGTAAAACATATTGCTAGGTCTCCGGGCGTCTGGGGATCGGAGGACGTACGGACAGAAGAACTTTTCATTCGAAGAGTCAAAGGCCTGGCTGCAATCTGTTTGTTTTGAAATAGGCGTGACCCATCGGATAGACCGAGACATGTATTCTACTTCCGTTTTGGGCCCCGAGGCACTCTGCACCAGCACGTACCTATGCATTCCCCGTAATAAAGTACTTTATCAAATTGCATCCAATTGAAACCAGTACCGTGCGACGTAGACTCGGCCTTATCTATTAGGAACCTTTCGCATACGCGGAACGCGTCGTAGAGACATAGCCCTATTGTTAAGCTATCGGCTTCGAGTATACAAATATTTTTCTGAGGGGCGAGAATCGAGCGCGTGTTACGTTGCCTGGGCAGTCCGACATGATTCCGTGTCCGGAAGGAACCGGCTATGGTTGGTCGAGTTAAATAGCTGGATCGGACCGGAAAACTTAGGAAGTGCAGCCTAACATAGTGACAGATGGAAAGCTGTTCTCAGGTGCACTGAACAGCTAGTATGGTCAGCCTCACGGATATAATCGTTTTCCCCTTGACCTACTTGATCGTTACCGAACTTTCCTGGTAAGACATGCCATCGCGGATCGTATGTTCCTTGTTATACATAAACCGGGGACAGGATAGAAGCAGCACCTAACTTCCGGCCCGTGCGACCACCAAAAGCTGTTCACTGCGGCTAAACTCTTATCAGAGTAATTCCCGGCATTACCTCGAGACTTACGGCTAGCTATCTTCCAGGGGAAGACAGACCCATGCCCGACGAAGACCACCATGCTCCACGTTATACCCCGCTAGGGACCCCACACTGCGTCTGACACGTAAGTCGGTACAAGAGATGAATGTATTAAAATACAACTAAATCTACTACGAGTTTCACTAGAATTTGTTCGCAGCATATTCAATGATATCATGTGCTTACCACCGATGTGCAAACGAGCATCGTCGGTGAGGTCATTGGTAATTCGTACTTTGGACGATAGCCCAAATCGGTCTGCGTGGGCCGCCTACAAGCCATCTCATTTCGCAAGGCGGCCATGAGGGCTGTTTGCCGGGTAATGCAAGCTAGAACGGTTAACTTCTCTTAGTTAGAATTTCAGTGGGTGGTTTACCCCGGGTGTATACCTAATCTCCCTTCAAGGGGACGACAAGCAAACGAGCGTCATATCATTTGATTATAGATTGAATTTAACCAGTCAGTACCCGGGTTGTCGCCGAATTCCTTTGAAGGTGCGGAACTCACCGTTTTAGCATCGGTTTCTCCAATAATTTGGGTTCATGTATAGGTTATCTCTTAACACCGAAATGGATTCAATGATGCGTTGGGTCCCGTACGTTGTGACTACTCTTCTGGAAGCGCTGGGGGTTGTAAGCAATTCGGATATGTCCACGAGGAGCGAGACCAATATCTACTTTTACCTTTTCTCGTGGAATTATGTAGCAATTATAAAAACGTGCAACCGCACTTGAGTAGGGATAGCGTTATGTAAAACATACAGCTTGAATACTCTGACAGGGATAGGCCACCTCCAGTCCGCATTAGCGTTTGGAAAAGATGGAGGTTAGTACCCAGGTTAGAATGACTAATCTCCACACGCGTTTCGTGGCAGAGTCCGGTACTAGTAAGGAGGAGTATAGATGCACCGGCCACCCGTCAGGCCATACAACATTCGCCTGTTCTGGTAACCTAATCACGCATTTCTTAGTAGCTTGACTGAAGGCGGTTGTTTGATTATACTAACAGCCGTAAGTGGCACGCGACGGTGCGGATCTCGACGCCTCATATGCTGATAATCGAGTCAATAGGCTTACGGGTCTGACTTACCTAATTATGCTTACGAAGAGAGCTTGCTACTCCTCCCATTAATCAACGAATCGTTTCAAATGGAAGGAAGCTCAAAAGAATATTGGGAAGATGCCAGACCGACTAGGAGATCGAGACTTCACAATAAGTCAGCTTTAGATGTGGGTCTAGGCTACACCAAGAGTTTTTGTTGGCTGCTGCGACCTGGAACTATCTAGACTGCGGATATCTATATCAACGAAAACGGGTAAATCTGTCTTACCCGTCTATACCCGCAGAGCCCTGGCATAGCTTCGACTCAGCAGTAAAGCATTCCTAGAAGTCGTGGCCAACCTGCGGAGATCGACTGCTTTATTACGGCGAAAACCACATACTTTTGGGTGGTATGATGTCGTCATCCACATGGAAGATCGTATAACACTCAAAATTCATGTCAGTGCACTTCGTACTCGAGTTAAGTAGTTTGCATTAGGTTCCAGATATTTAACGCAAAGTAGATACGTATCACTAACTCTCGTCGGGCGAGGATTGCGGCGAGTCCGCCCGTAGGGGGGGCTTAAACGAGGAACATGCTGAGACTTCGACACGGTCGGAGGGTCAATCTATTTACTCGAACGAAAGTGTCGGGAAAGTTTAAAGTCCAACATGGGTGAATGAAATGAGCGTCTTCCTACTGTTTATAATACGGTATCTGCTGTGACCTTCCGCGTGTCGCGACTTTCGGAATTCAACGTCGCAGGTCGTTTTTAAGGGCTTCTGTTGCAATTACTTAAAAACCGTACCTATTAGTGGAACTGTATATCGTGGTCGTTCATCCGGTATTTTTCTATAGCTCCGCAACCAGTTGGGGCCATCGGTAGCCCTGAGTAATAACTGAGATAGAATGCGGCAGTATTGGCGCAACTACAGATGATACCTTCTCGCTTGTAGCACGGGGAAATAATATTACTAAGAGAGGATTCCCCGCCGGTATTTCTAAAACAATCGACCACAAGACAGTATATTCCGGGTAAGTGTTTGTCACTAACGGCCCATCCGAAACCTGTTGGTGCTTCTCTAACTAGCCCTGGACTCTTAGAGGCTCAATAATCATTTCATGGGTGAATGATATCGTCCTGAGATCTTAAGATTTTTATGTGTCACCTCCTGCATAGAGACTCAACGGTACCCGTTAAATCTTGGATAACTTCCACTTGTGTAGTTAGGAACCTGGCACCGGATCCCAACATTCGCTCAGCGACTGAGCTATTGCTGTCCCGACTCAGGGCCCCTCTTCAGTCTACAGAACTCATGGCCGACAACCAGAAATTTGGACACCAACAAGAGTTGAACAAAAAGAACGTTTGCGGTTAGCCGAACTAGAATAGCTCGAGCTGATGGACGGGTTGTTTAAATGTAGATTACTGAGACTGACGCCGGGAAGTCCTTCGCCCATTTCGCGTGTTCCTGGCCAACATCTTCCTTTGCGTTATGACTCGCCACTTGGCACTCGTGACAATACATGTTGGGGAGTTACCCTCTGATTCACAACTATTGAATCGTTCACCTACTGGGATGGCGGACACGGTTGTTGTTCGAACCAGGTACTAGATAACAACCAAAAACCGAAATAGGGCGGTCAAAATTGTACTATGTGCTTGGAACCTAACGGAGGTGTGGTCCTTGTCTCTGAAGAATGTCCAAAACCTGATAAACAATAGAAAAAGTAACATCCGTTGATACTTGGCCAAATGAGAACGACACCCGTAATGAAGATCACGTATTCAATATTCTGACCAAGGCCAGCGGTTATGTATCAAGACTACATGCACAGACGAGAATATGCCCGGGCGCTGTGGCGCGTAACGTAGTTTTCAGAGGCGCCATCTTTACAAAACACGGGGCTCTTATCAAATGGACCCTGGTAACGGTTCACCCGTGAAACCCTATAAAGAACATCGGTTGTCGTCCAAGTGCACTGGTATTCGTGAAGTAGATACGGATACTGCTGAGTCTAAGCTGATTACTACCGAACTAGGGTGTCTAGCAGAATAGCGGGGATCACATCGAAACCTCAGAAATTCCGGTCCGCGGAACGTATCAGATGCTTGATTCAACCTCTTTTTGTCCGTGTACCGCGCCCTGTCGTTATGAGCCTTGGACTGTAAGTTGGAATCGGGAACGTTACTCGGGCATTAATACTGGACGACCTACGGACAAGATCGTAAAAGCCGAAGCTATATATTCCAGAGACTTAAATCCCAGAGGGCTTCTAAGGAAAAAGAGGATAAAGTAGTCCTGGAGCGGTCAGCGTACTGGATTGCCTATCGATCAAAGTGGCATCCAGATCTCCCAGACAGACGTGCTCATGCTGAAACTTTTAGCTGAGAGTGCTATTGACCACAATTCTGACTGACAATAGGTGCTGGAAGGATGAATTAGCTTTATTCGGGTTTCCATAATCAAACTCAATAACTGATGCTACCGTAAAGACTCACGCCCCTCTTGCTATTTCGTGAATGCACGGTGTACTTATGGAAAAGATTACATGAGCTCCAACAAGACCATAGACGTCTGTAAACGGCCCTTTGGTTCTAATGTAAACAGGACACGTCTGCTATCACTCAATCGGGGATCAGATTCCTTAGAAGGAGGTGGTTTATTATCGTGACTAGTCGATACTCGTCCGCACGTGTCACTCGGGCAGGCGGTCTTCCATCTTTGATTGTGTTTGAACGCATTACTTATAGGTCCGGTCTGAATCTCCCAACATACGGGGTTCCGCACATTCCGGAGTAGTGCGTACTCCCCAGCGCGTGCGTACCCCAATACCAGACGCAGTACCGAGTATTCCCCTTAAATGTGATGCCGCACCGTTCATACCGAGAGCCCCCATGCTGCAGTCTTATGCTAGGCGTTAATTTAAACTTAGGTTGTATCAGCTCAGTGGGGCCTACCCCTTACGCCGTGTT
The DNA here is from genome assembly GCF_018977255.1 of Callorhinchus milii. Taxonomy (NCBI): domain Eukaryota; kingdom Metazoa; phylum Chordata; class Chondrichthyes; order Chimaeriformes; family Callorhinchidae; genus Callorhinchus; species Callorhinchus milii. The sequence goes on along the minus strand of NW_024705301.1, from coordinate 28,502 downwards.
AGGACATCTCTCATATGATAATCGCCTGCTAGTTCCCAACCTTCCTGTATGAACTTAATATATAAAGGGGAGCGTTTCGCCGACCCTCACCGTAGGAACATCCTACTACGCCTACGTGCACCAGCTCCCGTAAGAATTCTGAACGGACAAAAAATTAGCCTCAAGATACGTGTGGGCGCCGCGCATGTATTGTTTTGATACTTGAAAAGTGGCTAGGCTCTAAACCTTGGCCCTTTGACGCAAGCGACTACACATAATTGAAAAAGCGCGTAGCGCTTGTCACGTCAAGGGCGCAGGTCTCGACCCTCCATCAATCGGGACTCGATGAGGGAAGCTAAGATATATCTCCTGCGCCACGCGTCAAGGCGGGAAATCCGAGACGTGCCTAACTGGGCTAGGCGCGAATCTGGTCCTTCAAACGCCAGTAACATAAGTAGTATACCCTTCAAGAGACGCCCTAACACAATCGAAAGCGAGTGAGTCCAGGAGTCCATAGTCGATTCACAGGCCCAGTTGCGATAGATTCGTCCACTGAAAAACAGGGCGTTAAGGCACATTCCCACCCACGATCCCGTTAGTGTGCATGGAGACCCAGAAAAAATTCGCTGTGTGACAGGACAAGCTCCTTGAGTAACGTTGTTGTATCTCCCGATTGATAGGTAAAGGAAAGTCCTTAGGGCATGGAGAGACTGCACCGTGTAGACTGACAGTAGCGTGTTAACATCCAACCGAGCCCTCATGAGGACCGGTAAAGTCAGTAAAACTGATTGTTGTACACGACAAGCTTGAAAGGGTATGTGATTAGTCTGAAGCAATGCCAGTTCCCCGTTGGATCTATCGCTCGCCTTGATCTTTAATCAGGCTCTCTTAATATTGAGTCCACCCTATGACGCGTTCTAGGGCCGTACCATCAGATAGACACAACAGGCGCAATCTTATAACGATGCCTGGGCTCGCTTGCTTAGGTTGTATATTTTGGTTTGCAGCATCCACTACGGCACACTAAGACTGATGAGGCTGGAAATGCTTACCGCTTCCGATAGCTCTTTTATACTCGACTGTTCCCATTGAAAAGCTCCAGTCTTATAATTATTTCTTGTCCCAACGCCCACGTATCAATGTCATCAGTCCAAAACACCGGAGCATTGGGTTCCTCAGGTCCTTACTCATGCGCTGTGCTTTAGCAGTCATTGCCCCACAATGGTAGTAAGGCAAACCTCATGGGGTAACGCCCCCAACCTTCCAAATAGGTTTAGGGAAGACTTCGATTATCGCGCGCCGGGCTCCTTTCTGTTCAACGGTCATGGGAAATGTCTGGCCTGTCTCGCGGGGCTTTCGATCTCGGTAGATGTCACGTACTCAACCTGGATCGGTGTATTACTCATGTGGCCCCTCCGATAAATTACCCCATTACACCCTCATCGCAGTTTGATCCTCTTAGCGTCGTTGTCTGGAATGCCTCGCTTTCAAGAACACGCTATGATTGCCTGATGTACCCTGAGCGTCATACTCGAACCGAGATCTTGAGCCTAAAGCCCCCTCGGTGTCATAGCGCAGTTGCCAACTTCCCGATTTGACTAAGCACGGAAGATTCAGAGTGGTGTGGCGCGCTCATGCGGATTGAGGTAGACAAGGATGCGTCCCTACCGGGGGGGTTTAATTGTTGTCACTCAAACAACTTATGATACCTGCTGGACCAGGTTCGAATAGCTACGTTGGATGACTTCCCCGAAGTTGGCGTACCACATTGTCCAACGCTGTGAAGGTCCTAGTGTGCACCGTAGACTCACTCAGGCATGCTAGCTGCATTCAGTCAAACTTCCGGCATTGTTCCAAATTACGGCGAAAGACGCGACATTAGGCATGACGCCGTACAATGGACCATACGTGCCCAGTCTAAACCCAGTATGGTATTGTGGTTTTGTGCGCCACGACTCGAACATGCAACGATAGCAGTCTTCTGGTCTTGCTCGTACAGGTGGTGGCGATAACGCCAAGAACGATTTATTTTTGTCGTTTAATATACTTGAGTGACACAAGAGGCGTTGTTGCTAAGACATTCCTCAAACGTATCAAGAATAGAAATATTAGGAGCGCAAATATGTTGAAAATTTAAGAAGGAATGTATACAGATCTTGTCTCTGATTTACGAAAACTAGTCAATGATTTTTTCAAACCAAACCATTAAATCCGAACCTGTGAATAGTCTATCGTGCTCCATGACAGACCCTGACACGGACCTACGAGTCCGGCTATGACCTGATCTAATACAAGGCAAGCGGATAAGTCCGGTGTAAAGAACGCCACCTACCCGGCCGGGAGTTTTCGGGAAGCCTACGAGGGAATACCCCTTGCTTTGTTGCTATTCTAAGATAAGTGTCGCTTGACTTAAGGACACAGCAGCGCTGCTGTTATTCATTAACCGAAAAGACACGTCCTGTCGTCTCTGAGAGAGGATGGCAGGCCCAACAACTTATTCTAACACTCTACTCTGCTGTGTAAGGCCGGTACGTTGATAGCGCGAAACCAAAGTTGACGTGGGTAATGTCGATCCAGGCTAATTCTGGCTGGCGCAGGAGCACTTATACGTCCGATTACAGTTCCTCAGGTCAATATGCAAGTCTCTGTTTCACTGCACTTCCTGCCTGGGGGGCAAAGCGGCGCTAACAATGACCACTCCAATGCTTTTACCAAGCCTTTATGAATGAGAGCCGCCACCTCTTTGGAGTGGTAGCAATAGCGTGCTACCAAACCTGATGAGCTCAGGGAAGCTGATCAAATCCATCCCTTAGGATGAATCTAGGGAGGGGATTCCTGCTCATCACAAAAACCGCTTAGCTCGCAAAGTATCTACCATCAAACATCGGCGCATCGTAATGGACCTGACAGAAGTGCGCTTTAGTAGTAAATGTGCAAATGTGAGTATGTGGGGTTAGAGTTTATATTGACTCTCCTCCATACCAGCGATTCTCCGGTTCATTATAAAGTAAACTCTTAACGTCATGAGTTACCGCCTCAAATATGTAATATAACTCGGAGGACTAGCTTTCAGCCGGGTTACCAGAACAATTCATTGCGAAGTCGCGGAACTCTGGTCTCGCTGCCATAAGTACAAAAAGGCGGCAGTATCCAGCTATTCATCCACTGAAACGACATTTATGGCGTTTTCTGCGTTATCCACCCCGTTGGGTCGTGTGCAACACTGACACATAACGGACAATTATACAAAGCGTTAGTTGCCGTAAGGAGTTACCAGAAAACGCAGAGATCTAGTGAGTGACGTAGGCTGCATCCGGCTCGATACAGGGCACTGGTTGGAGAAAAATAAAGCATGTGATATTAGCGAATTGCTCACCCAGCACTTCGGGTGAAGCGCACCCATACTGGAGGAGCAATCTCAAACCATGACGATACCGCTCTCTCGGAGGTATGGACTTCGTGCACCGGTTAGTTAGGCCTCGCTATGAGGACCTTCTGCACCGTGTACATTCCAGATGTAGAGGGATGTATGGCTGAGAAACGTGGATTGGCAAGCCATTAATCCGGAACTCCCCGGTCATCGCGGAGTACAGTTAGAGCATCTATAAAGGCCTCAGTGCGCATGCATCAACGTATCTTAAAGCGAAGTGACCCTTGGACATCGAATTAAACCCCGGTACCTCGACCTATGGGAACGTCATCTCAGTACTACTCGTTCTAGTTCTAAGAGAATGGACACTATCCGGCATTCGGAGAGTAATTCATTCGGCTTAGATAGCGCCGGAATGTAACTGGACATAAAAAGGCTTACCCAGAATGTTCCGCTACTAACCAGCTTATGAAGTATAGATCTTATTCTAGTATACGCGGGAAAAAGACCACGCACTTTAACCTCTAAAGGGTGGTTAAGATTCTCTTCGAAGCGCTTTCCAAGTACATTTATTGGCAACACGACTGACAGGATCTTCGTTTGAGCTACGGACCTCTAATCGTCAAGTTGCAGCAAATTGTGACCGGGTTGTCTCAGCGGTCTGCTGTCAATGTAACCAACAGTCCGTGCTTCCCGGCCCGCAATGAATGTCAGTACACCTATACGTGAGCAAAGCTCTTCGCTATTGTACTTGTGCACGGCTTAAAATTGTTCTGATCAGGTAACGCTCGTTTCGTATTGGCTAACTCACTTAACTCACCGCCACCCCCCCGCGGAGCTGAAGGCTTGCTTATTCCGCTCACTCTCCCTTACAATCGGCAGAAGTATCATAGCAAGTAGACGCGCAGACATCCAGGTTTGCACCGCCGAAAGTTGTAACCTTACACTTTCAATAATAGCTCCACCGTCTTCATCACACCGGGGCAGATCCGGCGCTGAAGATAAATGTAAAAATTTGCCCCGTAAGTATTCAGAATCACCGCTATCGGCGGCTATCTAGCCGTAATGTATGGATCGAATTCGAGATCCCCCTTATACCTCCTGTCGTACTAGGCTCGCCCTCTCCATCTGAAATAGTTCGGGTGCTTGTAATTCCACCCGCGAAAGCTATAACACTGTCTACCCTCCACGGACCTGCGATCGTCACTTATAGTCAGCCAATCGTTTCCACAAGCTAGGCCTTTTCCTTGAGGGTTTGTTGATCTTGGGAACACAATTTATTTTCCCTGGACTCCGTTAGGAGCCAGATTTCCGTGGTCCGAGCCCGGAGTGCATCATAGCCGAAGTTCATCTGGACCGGCGAGGGAAACCGTCAGCGAGATAAGATCCAATATGTAGTATCGAATAGCAACTCAGCTGGCCTGTGTCGCCGCATGTCCAGCACGCACCTTGGTCCCCGGGAGGATAAGCTCATGGAGTTTTGTATCAACTTGATGATCGGTCGCTGGCGAGGGTAACACGCGGTGCAGAATAGCGGGGGGAGGACCGCAAGTCCGGAAGAGGGCCCGCCGTCCATTACAGGTAGTAAATACCATCTAATCGGGAGCTGGTTCTAATGACGCAAAAACAATGATATTACGAGTCGCAATGATTTAAAGGCCAGGGTGGAGTCGGACCGTTTGGCAGCGCCACCCGTCATGGCCCAGTCAGCATCTGCGACGCCTATTCTGGGCTCTCACGGGACCCGTCCTCATCTACATTCCGCTGTATTTTCGGGCATCCTCGGCATCGGCATGAAATAGTTTCATTGCATATCTAGGAAACAAACCATTGTTTTGCTAGGTTCCTCTGTCGGTAACGGTCCTACAAATTCGCGTCCCCTGATCCTATGATGAAGTCCGTGCCAGTGAAGCTATCGGAGTTGGATACGCTCGTTGTGTCGGCTCCGTGAACGTCCTGAGCTGCTCCGCACTCGCTCAATCTTCTTTAATTGCCGACTTTCGCACCGATATTTCTCACGGGTAGAGTGTACTTCCGCCTTGGTAAAACGCACTTCGGTACTAGAAAGGTCGCTCAAGACCCGTCTGCCGATGCCCTTATGCAATGTAGTGGAGTCCCCGGGTTAGGGTAATCCGAGGTGGGGGGGTGTTATGTTCGTTGCGCAGTATGCGGGACAACTAATTGAGCACAAAGATGTAGGTGAAGGACCTATAAGGACAATGAACGTTGAGTGAGGTGGTACGGACCATACTTCTGTACATGTAGGACCTTATTAGTTACCCAGCTGAACGGTTTACATAAGGACTACTATACCAGATACCACCTCTATCTGGTCAAGTTGACAGAATTTTGCCTCAGCCTAGGTGTGTCTCTGAGTTACCGGCAAAACGGTCTTTCGATTATGTCAATTGTCATGCAGGCTTCGTCAGATCATTTCCGCCTATACTGTTATACGAACCGAAACTTCCTTGAACGAGACCTTGACATGGATCGTTCGGAGTTGGAAGCGGGACATACGCCTCGTATGAGCGAGCCGGCCTTTGGCTTACCTTGTAGTGGCCGTTTGTAAAAAATAGTGACGAATTTTCCCCAACCTGGAACGCCATTTGTACGTGAGTGTCTAACACCCTGAACACGCATAAGCAGACGTGTGTTCCACTATATAGTCCTGCGTAGAGCCCTGACAAATCTCACGTCAGATTGACCCAGACTCGGGATGTAATGCGAATGTACCCAGACCGGGCGTGTTGTGCACGTTGGTAGCGTAAGCTAGCGGCTATAGGTTGGTAGCAGTAGCATTGCTGTGTGTAATACATCTACGCTGGGCTACATTCTCCTTATCACGACACATCTGCGTCGCATCTCAATCGTCTGCCCCATTTCTCTGGGCGTACCATTTATGGAGCCGTCTTTGTCACAAGGCATAGCTACCGACCGAGTCATCTTTTCTTGAGGCTCGCACCGCTCACTTATTCTACTTTGTCGACCGTACGCTATCGATATGACGGCTTTCATCGGAATTATGCTTAGTGAGTAACCTTTCCGGACCTTACGGCGTTTCGTCCTTGCATCTAAGGGGTACTTAGCAAGTACGAACCCAGGCCCCGGCGATTCACTTTGCTGGCTGCTGCCAAGTGCTAGAGCGGAGGTTGCAAAGTTTGATATGGCTTACAGCTGTCATCACCACCTCCCATAAAAACCAGGATAAGTTCTGTTTGCTGTTAATAAAGATATAATTACCCTTAGCACACTGGACATCATACGTCCCGAGTGAACAACCAGATGCGGCATATCCGATGGGGGATTGATAATCTAGATTCTATAGGTCTACTCAACGAGGCTAGGTTTTGCTCGACCAGGCGTGACGTGCAGGCTTGCCTTTCGGTATCACTCAATCAAATATGTCAATGTTGTTGACACAGATAAGGAATTTAGCCAACTGTCCGGAATGAGTCTTCCTATAACGGTATTAGGTTCGAGGGATGCTTTGATAATTTGCTCGGGTCGGACTCCCCAGCTGTGCCAGCTCTCCATGCCACGTACTGTATAGAGTATTGGCATGGATGGGATCTTCACACTTGATGCTTGATCAACTGCATCGGGACCGCTGCCATAGTAAACGAGACCTGATCACTTTCGGGGGTGGACTTTGCCACCATTGACATTAGCCGCCCTCAATTGGGGCCCGCCGGTGCGATCGGCAGAATTGCCATAGTGCGTAAGTTTCGCGACAGCAAGCCTTCCTAACAGATTTTTTAGCCTTCCGGTATCGGTTGCACTGCGGACCGAAATTGTTCTAGCTATGGTGTAAAGCCCGTATTCTGGGGACCTTAGAACGGTGTCCGGTGGTCTCGATAGCTAAGAATCCCCACCTTGCCTAGGGTGTGTCCAAAGTCCCGACGCAAGCAGTTACACATGACATGTCCATCCTGCGGCATCTCGCGAATAAGAACACATGATGAGGCCCCACCTGTCATTTTAAGGGAACAAACTCCCTACTGACTAAGATTGATAAGGCGCGCAATCGGAGGAGCTTGCAACGGAACCAGGAGTACACGGATATAATTTTTGCTCAGTGTTTTATCAGACTACGCGCGCGGTCATCACTGTCAGCCACTCACGGTATGGTAGGCAAGGACTGTATTGACCTAAAACGGTACGCACGAGTTGTTTTCCCTTAATTGCAATAGTGGCCTCCCCTGCGACGTAACACTATCTACAGAAGCTTGGAGTGTTTCCTTTTCCCGTCCAACGCGGTTCGTCACTGAGGCAGAGACCTTTAGCACAATGCTTTCACCCGCGACCCCTGCACAACAGATTTTCAAGCCTCCAGAAGTCCTAGTACTACGAGAAGGTGAGATACATACTTTCCAAGGATGAGTCAACTTTGTTTTCGCTCGCCACGTGTCTCTATTAAGCGAATTAACACGATAGTGGGTTCGGTTTCAGCGGCACGCAGAGGTTAGTTGCTTTTTCATTTTAAATGAAATAGTAGTACACGTACGGCATTCAATCAGTCAGCGCTCAATTCAGAATTTCCAACTCACCAGCGCAGACATGTATCATAGTCGCGCACCAAAGTCATAATGCACCCGTTCGATTAGAAGACTTTCACAGGCGCATACATGCGTTACTATTCGCCACCCACCGATGATAAGGGGGGAGGCTCTACATATTTGGCGTGAAGACTTCTATGAATCACAGTAAAAACTGGGAGGCCCGCATTGCACTCACTAAGCAAAGCACGTGGAATTCAATATCCAGGCTCTGTTATGCCAAGCTCCTAGATGCGGTTCGTTTCATGTACACATCCCAATACGGAAAACCAAGTCCTATGTGTCTTCTGACACGTTCTATTTTGAAGACGCCACCATTTACTTTGTTGTTTCTCCATGAACCTAGCGACAAGAAAGGTATGGACTGCAGACATACCTATCTACAGCGCACTATAGCCCCTATAGTGGCACTGTATTGGCTAATCTGTGTGTTAACTACGCGGGGGATTGGGGGGCAGACGTGTTGTTATCACGAAAGAAAAAGTAAGAGCTAGTGTGTAGCGCCCCGGTATTCTATGTTTAGGTTAGAACTTACACTATGAATCAGCATAGGTCCTAGTCAGCGTAACCGGGACTCTCGTCTGTTTCCCATATGTCAGCCAGTCAGAGGGATCACCGGCATCATACGCCCTTGTCGGACACCTCAGTCCTGAGGCCTCTTGTAGCCGCGAACGATGCGCTAATGTGACCTTAGGTACTCTAAAACTTCTGGAACATTTCTCTTAGTGATCCACTTGTGTCCGAAAGCCTAGGTAATCCTATAACGCGTGAACGCGTTTCAGGTCATACTCGGCCCGCCAAACCGCCATAGGCCGGGATCCTGGGGTCCTGACTCATTGTAGAAGGCGCAGACACAGGTTCAGCTGACTGAACTGCTCTTGCAGTTCAAACTCAAGCAACAATCGGTGGTACCACGCGCGGTACCACGTTCATCGCACTTTCTCTTTAATTTGCCTAGGGAGACGATATTTTTCATGGCTTTAAATTTCGTTCCATACAGAGCCAACACCGAATAGGATTTCAATTTGATCATTACGTTTAGCCGGAATCTACGACAAGCACAACTAAGATGGAAGACTCAGCTTTATAGTAGGTCCCAGGAATATTCGAGTCGAGAATAGCTTGCCCATTCGACAGGCCGGCAATCATGCTAAACCACTGCAATCGCCTCGTCCGTGTATCCTATCTCGTCGCATGGCCAACGCTGTCCTTATTGAACGGACCGGATGGATAAACCTCGGGCAGTACTCCTCGTCGCTCTGGCATACTCATTGGTGCTGGTTAGGTCAAAAGACGAAGTCGCCAAGTAGCTACACGAGTCTTGCGTTGGCGTCCCTTGTGATCTACCTCGGCTCAGGAGGCACAAGAATACAACCGACGTTCTAAAACCCAAAAGTCAGCACTCGCTCCGTCATATATGTCCCTGGTGCAGATATAAGAGGGGATATTCACGCTCAGTAGTCTTTATTCAGACTGGCAGTTGGTCCGCTTCCCTCGAAGGGGGCGAGGCAGCTGCAGCTCGTGCAGACATCTACACCCTCTCGTTGCATGGTCGAGCCTAAATGGGATTAACTAAGAACGAAGGTGAGGCCGCTAGCGTGACCGAAGCAGCATGCAGAGCCCGAGGGCCCGTGCGATACGAACAGCCTTCGATGATTGTGCAGTTGGTACATTCTCTACAAGTGTAGTCTCACCTGGTAACCGTCGAAAGACCCACAAACGTCTACTTGTTGAGCCCGCACCGATCTCGCCCTATTGTGTATCTAGGCAGGCCTCGGGTGAGCAGTAGTACAACTACGAACACCTCCGAACCGTGTGTCTGGGTCAATCGCTGGAGAGGCGCAGTCTTGAAGCCAATCGTATAGAAGCAGACTGAGAAATGAGATTCCCAGCGTTCAGTAGGCTCATTAATAAGGTTCCACCGCGCTTTAAGGTCTCCCTTCTTCGCAATGGCTGTGCTTCTGAATGGTAGATACGAAAGGGCAGTCCTGTCGGGGAACGATTGGCCTGTCGATTATCGCACGGAGCTCCCCTTGACCATGATGTCCATGGACTTTCTTGCGTATAATGACAAGGTTCCGGCTGTCGCCTTAGCTGTGTGATAGGAGCTCTATGTATATGTTAACAGAGTTAAAGAGGTTTCACACCTGCCTTATCTTGATCTCCTAGCGACCTAGCGAGTCCACCCCATCAGGTTTTCTGGATAGCCCACAGTCCATTATAAGGACGGTTGAGATCATACCGTGTGAAATTCGTTCAGTCCCTAACCCCACCGGAACTTCTAGTTGTGAGCGCCTGGTCCCTGCGTCTCAAAGACATGGCCTTATCGTGCTTCAGGTAGTGTTGTCTATATAGAGGGTTTATAAGACTTGGTCATATTCGGACTCCTGGTTCAGTTCCATGGTTATAATGACAGCATCGCCCGAGACTGCTGGACCAGGATAAGGGCCTTTGGGACTAGTCGCGGCTTTAGAGTGCCTTGATCGCCCACACGACACTTATAGAAAGGCCATTTGCGGCTTTGAGAAAATGATTATCATGCATAGATCTAGTGCTTGGCTGTGACCTTTTGGAGAAACGTAGCACGGTGACTGTGATGATTAGAGCAACCGAGGACCTCCCATTTACACGCCAGCGCGGCCTGAGTACCCTATTTCAGCATGTCGTTGGTGTCAATGGAACATCACACACTTGTTTTCGATGGTGTACCGCTCGGGAAATCACCGGTGTACCGTTCACTGTTCTAATAGGGTGACCCACGTTCTCACTGCCACGTTAGATTCAACTGTCTATTGAGCAGAATCACCGGTTGACCTTTTGCCCAATTCGCATGAGCCGGCAATATCTCCACGTGAGTACCCAAACATCCCAATACCAATTCTACTAGTCTAGGATGTTAATATGAATGCCTATCCCACTCGTTCTCCCTAGGGTGATCTGGTGACCAGGCGACCCTTCATTCAATGCACTCAGCCCTGCAAACTAAACTAGTTCCAATTCTGGTCGGTATTTATGGTGCGAATCACTGACAGTCCTCCGCTCATCATGTACGGAAGTGCCTGCTCTCCTTGGGAGGACTGCTATCAAATAGTTCAAGAGGGCCCCGCCGATGCCCAACTCTTTGCTGTATGCGAACCGTTCAGTCACGACCTCTCTCGTAGATTTAATATGGACAAATCCCACTGACAGCCAGGTGGTTAATCTTGCAGCCTCTAACGGTTGCTATGTCGCAGACAATGAGAGCTCCAGGTGACGGAGTTCACCGCAAACCTCAATTCTCGCAACTCATGCTAGGATGCAACGAGAAGTAACCAAGCCCACCCTCATCATATACGATTCTTTACTAATGGGCCTGTCGCGGAGACTTGAGGCCTATGCCCGAAAGGGATTTTGGGTCGATATCCAATCGAAGTACGGGGCGTAAATGGTTAACCAGGTGACCGAATTTTTATTCGCTGCCTAGAGATCGTAGATTGAAGAGATCCTTTCTCTCCGGTAAGTAGATTGTAGAGCTGACTCGCCTTTTCTAGTGGCGAAATTTAAATCTGGCCGCAAAACTGATTGCAGTTAACTAGTCCCGTTTCCCCCACCAAACTGGGTGGCTCGTAGTACCATCTGAGGGATCATATCCAGTCCACACTCGGCTGGATAAATGACCTAGGGATGTTCACAGGTCCACCGAAACTACTTCCCGTTGAAATTGTCCAGTCTAACTCCAAATCAGTAGGGATAGCTGGCATTAATTAACCGGAACTGCCAGCTTCAATTACTTCTGCTTACGGCATAGCGTTTCTTCGGTGTCGGGCGTTTTTTGACCTTATGGGTACGTTCTTATATTACAAACAATCTCGCAAAAGGGGTCAACAAACCACTACGTGGCTTGAAGGAAACTTGTAGTATGACGAGAATCCAAATTAATCCATCATGAGGAAGTAAATAGCGGGGTTGGAACTCGCTGTAAAGACACATCCCTCACTTGGTCGCAAACCCTAACTGATACCCATGCAACCAATAACCAAGTCAAATGCCTTTTAAATCACCCTTTCCGCCACTCGGTTCGTCCTTGTCTTGCCATCTACTGAAGAAGTCGATATGCCTGGAAAAGCACACCTACACACGAACAACGGATCTGCATGTGTTGCCGCGCAAGTTGGCTATAATCGTAAAGTTTGTAGAGTCTAGCGAGTGCATTCTAGTCTCGACCTTTCTAGGCGTTAATCAAAAGTCTGGAAATCCGCACTATATGACAAGAACTATCCACAGTGGTTGAATTGGCCGTCCCACTATCCGACCCGATCGCTATCAAATGTGTCCATGCCAATTGACGCCCCCCAATTCTCTCAAACCGTGTCGAGGATAGCCCATTACATATGATATGCTGTCGCCGCAACCAGTAAGCCTTTCTGATGACTTTCGAGCTGACCTATGCACCGTCTATTTAACTCATCGACCATTTCATCTACTACGAAACGGAGGGCTGACCAAGACTTATTAAAGTTAGCGAGTAGAATTTAAGGCGATTGGACCCGATCTTTAAGACGTTAGATCTTTGTTGTCCATAACTTAAGGTAATTCCAGAGAACGACGCGCTTCTAAACCTGGTGAGCAGACTATAGAGTTTAGCTTTTTTGATAGATCTCGAAGGAGATAAGGCGCCATAACCTAACCGTCTTTGCCTCTGGTAACATACTATCTTGGTTACCGGTCGATGGCTGGTGAGTTCACAGACCTATTACTATCCTTAAACAAACCCCTCGAGAATTGAGAATTCCTCACCGCTTGAGACGAGTTCCTTCCCTTTGAAGTGATCTGCACCTGGTTCTCCTTCAACCATATCAACCTTCTTTGTTCACAGACAAGGGCTTATGGTGGTTACATACAGGGGTCGAAGGCGATAGATGACCGGGGTCCGTCCTTGCGTATAGTCCATCTTTATTGGTCAGGAGAACATGCCGTTACATTTTGTTTGACCATTTAAGCCAGCGCTGTTAATTGTCCAGCGTCTGCACTACCATATGCGTCTGACAGACTGGTAAGCACGCCAACCACTGCTCTCAACGGCTCCTTGGGGGCGAAGCCTTACTAATGACCGCAGCCAAAGTCTGGTGGTTGTCTTTTATACTCCTCTGGTTCTACATTACACAACCACAACCGTTCTTGTTGAGCGAACGAAGGCTGCATTACTAAAGGTGCCAGCCGTATGTGCCAAACAAGAACCTTTCTCAGACCAGGGGCAGATGATTGACTATGAACGCAGGAAACCCATGCTCGGCATCCGGACTTCAACCAGGGCCCCCGTCTTGATATCTAGGTCCCAACCTTTTCTCTCAGTTTGAGTGTCTCCGCTACATAGGTAGCCCTAGGAGGTACGTGGTTTAGCTCCTACAAGGAGCCTTTGTGGCCGGAATGTGGTTGACCAGCTAGGTCAGGGTCTGCTACAAGTAGGCGGTGTGCGTTTTCATTAGCAAGGAAGTTGCTTGACCTTATATCTGTGTATGAAAATTTTGAATCGTTCATACCGCTGGCGTTGCTTATGAGTTGGCTGGGTTACACCTGGGAGCCAGTAAGGGTTTAGTAGTGTATGCCTCGCTCGTCGCCAAGGATCAGACCGCTTAATAGTGGCCCGACCGTGGGGTAACCGCGAACTCATCGTGCTAACTTCTGCTGCAACCAGTTATGGCATGCGCGGATGCCCTGAGGGTAACGGCGTATGCCGAGGAGAGGGGAGCAGTGTCGGAGAAACAGTCTTTCCTCACGAGTATGAGCGGCAGTGATATATCCAACCCCCAGGATGGAGTTACTAGCGACAACTTGGGTTTAGGTACGTCATCTCCGCGTTCCACATCGTCAAGGACTGTGGCCCGCCCACACGATCTCGTAAGCTCTTGCAACGCCCCCATTGAATACATGACAGATGTCCGACATTAGTACCACTTCTTTCGCCACTCCACCGTCGGTAAGAGACATAAGTAGGCCTACGTTGGAATTCACCTGGATCAACAATTACCGGCATAAATCTTCTGTATGACGAAATTCGGTAGGATGTTCTCAGTTTGTTGGTTGGTTATATTCCGACCGTCTATTAACTGCCGGGGCGTCCGTCTAATCTAGCACCTCTTTACTTGCGTGTCACAGACAAGAGTATTGACGTTGTACATATTGTCATAATTCATCTATTTCTAGATGCCAAGTTTCTAAAGTTTGCAAGTCAAACCTTACCCCAGACCATAGTCTAGTGAGCCTACTTCAGACCGCTATGCAATCCCCTTCGAACGAATACCCATTACAGTGTACTCCCGCTAGATTCATGAAGTACGCTGGCGGAGGGCTGGATTCTGTCATTTGCTAAGTTCGGTCAGTGGCTGGTCAATCCCCGGAGTAATTGGAGGGAGCCGACATATACTATCCGGTCCGTAAATCGGAACCATGGTTGCCTCTAAGCGGGCCTAATGCGGAACAGAGTTACCAAGATTGTAATGATGGCGTAGTGAATAGGAATCAGCTAGGGCGCTCAGAGCACCCTCACTAGCCCAAGTTCAAAAATTCTTGGCTTATGACAATTCTGATTCCCGCGTCGGCCTGGAGTGGAGGGAGAGTCCTGGATCCTTAGGCTTAGTAAGCCCTGGAATACCCAGCGCATGTTTTAGGAACTCAACAAGCCTACGTCAGGCCCTCATAGATCCGTCACTTCACATCCGCCGTATTCATGAATCTAGATAGTTGCGCTGACGAGGAAGAAGCTAGTCCAATAGTGTGTGTTTGGCGACGTAGGCAATGGGAGATTTTGTATCCACTCCTTCCACTAATCCTACACGCCCAAAGTTTCTGCGTGTTGCCTAGGTGAATCGGGGAAAACGGGAGTCCAAATCACCAAGTCCCACACTGTACGCTCATAATCCGTGTCTGCGGTTCCCTCGTGTCTGTTGCACCTAGGCAGGTGGTCGTGACCCCCAAGTACTCCTATCGACATCGCTGCATTGTGCACACAGTGTGCTCAGTTTCCATGGTCAGATCCACACGTAAATGTACTGCACGGTAGGCAACAATTTTGGGAGCTTGCCCGGTCAGGTTCTTTAATATCTGTCCTGCGCGGGTTGAAGCCCCTGAAGGTCTTATATCGGCAGACATCGTCCATTCCGGTTGCTGTTAGGGAGGTACGTGAGCTCTAAGCTCAACCATTCGAGTAAGTGAGTTGATCGTACAGAGAAGAGGCGCTAGAGAATGATGATACCCCTGTCCTGTCGCTACATTCTGGTTCATGCGGAGTGGCTGTTCAGTGCGACGTTCCAACGATCGTGTACACTTGAGTCCGACTCTTCAGCGCTAGCTATGGCTGGGATCCCCCTATATCACAGAGGCGTTGGGAGGCTGTTCACACTCCGTGGCTGTGAAAACGAGAAGGTCCTACACCAAGACTTAGTCCCGTAAGATCCCGTTTCTACCTTGTGGACGTTGACATATTACCAATAAGCTATGGCCAAAATACTCGGGGTATCCGTATGGTGATACACGGACAAACGGTTCATCTATGAAGAATGGATCTGATGGAATACGCTCCTTAGTGAAGAAGCTGCTCGATGCGTCCACCACTAGTAGAAATGGCTAGCGGTAGAGTTTCCTACCGCAGGCATCCGTATTTCCAGTATCGTTCACGCGGACCTCTTCTGTAAGTGGGAGGAGGGTATATCCTAATCCGAATGCTGTCGGTTTCACTCCTGGAATTTGGCCTTTTGCGACCAGGAGGATCTGTACGGAGTTGGATTGGGAGAGTACGATGTATTCCCTGAACAGGGCGCTTCATATACCGGTGAGTGCGCATGTACATCCCGCCTTATGGCAGTTGCGGCACTCGGCTGTCCTTTGAATTTGAGTCCCGCTCATGAAGTATGGCACGGATACCAGATGTAATAATCAGGGTTTGGGTGAAAATTATACCGGAGACGGAGTTGAACCTAAGTCTCCAAAATATGCCGTCATCATCCTTACACCGATCTCCGCACCAATGTAGCTTAGTAGGCTTAACCAAGTGATCAGACCTTGCTTAAGGCAGCTTTGTTATGATAGCACTTCTAAGCGCAGATATCCTATATGAAAGCCTTCAGCGGGCCAGCTGCTTTGAATTCATCCTCCTCCGTCGACCTACGCAGACTGGCACGATTGCTAATAATTAAAATAGTTGAAATACAAATATAGTGGCACCGTTGCCTCGTAGTGTAAGTTCACAAACCAATCTACCGTAGACTGGTGGAGATGTGGTTTGCGACATAACCTGTTTTAGCTTCGGTACTCTATTCTTTGTGGGGGAACCGGCGAGCTCAGTTCTGACACTGTAGCTGAGGTGGTGATCTGCAGGAGCAGCGCTATTTTTAATGCATTATTGTTCTACGGAATTCGCGCCCTGGATTTCGAGCTGCGAACAGAACGCCTAGAGCCTTGCTGCTCCCCCTAATGCGGCTTGGGGACCAGGGGCCACCATCATCCCTGCGTCACCCTAATGATACAGCGGCGAATGAATTCCCGAGTGCGATACATGAAAATTGGTGGTATTACGGAGTCCCCATATTTACGCCTCTACTTGTCAAAAAATCCACCAGCGCCGATCAATCTGGGGGCTGCGAGCCGTGGGAAAGGAACCATATGCTCTACTTTCTTCATCTAGCAGGTAGTTGGATGGCACTTCGAAAAACTTCGGGTGTAGACTGCTAGTAGCCACCATCTCTAGAACACCGAGGCTCGTCCCCGGCCACAAGCCATCTAGTCGGAGTTGTTTTTATATACTGATAAGGCCCATCAAACGACCCTCTCTGGCCATGCGGCATAGGTCCTCGTGCGTCTCAGGGGCCACACTGAGAGGGGGTCTTGGGGTTTGGCTACACACACAGCGGCGACAGCATTCACCAGAAGTTGCTGGGTAGTCATTTACGCTCCCACACTATTTTTCGCGGTTATGCCGTCGTAGTAGAAACGAGCCGCTGCGGACGGTCATTGGCAGCAACAAACAGTTACCGATTTGCTTAGTGGGCAAACTATAAATCGGAAAAGTCGAGCTTACTGCCTACCCGGAGAGCAAGGATCCTCCTCATTTTGCTATGCAAGAAGTTGCTCTATACATGTGTACTCTACGACGAGTTGTCAGGTCGACGGGGTGGAATCCTGCGGGGCACAGGCAGCTGCTGATTCGTAAGCACCGGCGATTTTCTTACAGTGAACCAGATGTATAGTTGGAGGATCGAGATTACGAGCAGCGGCTTTACCAATGCAATGGTATTACAAAACCACGACGGACCTCTATGACCTAATGGTTTTCGATAACAGACGCTCGAGCTCCATACGACTTGAACACGAACCACCGCGGATAGTTTTGCCGACTCCGTCAGATCGAAAGCCCACCCCTGCCACATCTAATTGCTTCATTCTGTAGAACGGCACCATGATCACGCCTATTTGATTATGAGATAGTTGATACATCGATGCCGTACCAGGAATCCCCACTCGGCCTAGTATGCGCCTTCACTAAATACCTCCTACCGGAGACAACATCGGTTTGCCTTTTATCGGTAATCGGGTGGAACATATCAAGTCATATCCAGGTCTTGACGTTTCGATAATAGTACGACCCTGGCGGAGTGGTATTTCTCACATGATTCGGACCGCTCTTGCTCCAACAGGGATAATCCGATATCTTCTCCGGATAACTTGCCCTAGGAGCGAAATATTGGGGACTCAATTCACTCTAAACTAAGAGCGAGTCTCTCGTTGCAACATGCGGGTATATACATTACCCAAAACGCGTACTACTTCTACTCGGTCGGCAGCAACGTGTATGGGAATTGGGCCGGGCGAAGACGGGCGGTCCATACAACTAGCAAATTAACGGATACTATTATTATAGTTCCCGGTCTTGAACTAACTTAAGGAGTGATACGTCCTTTCAAGTTGTTACGTCAATGTGTTAGCTGTCACTTGCGCGCGCGTCGCTTAATTCTTACGGGGATTATAATGAGGCCCGAGTCTAGAACTTAAAATCACGCAACTTAGTCTCGATCACTAAGAACGGAGGCTTGGTCTGATGTACAGTTAACCACACCTTGGCAATGAAAGCACATTAGTTCGCGTTTAGACCGCCGCTGAAGCTGAGGGTTCTTGGCAGACGTAACTAAAAGACTAGTAGGAAGGATGTATATCTAGTAGACACCAATGAGACAAGTACATAAGATCTGTCTGGCATGCACTTGGTTCCCTTGGCTTTCGCCCTTCTTACTTAACTTCGTCTTGCTGCAGACGGGTTGAAGGCTCAAGGAGTGACTTTATGAGTGTCCCTTTCACTCGAATAATACCTCTTTTCAGTGGGGACGATCCTCCTCCGGCGGCGTGGGGATCCCCAAGAGGATAAATTTTGGAGTCTAAGAGTGGAATACCAGATACCGTCGAAGGACGCGTCGTTCCAGGCGAGAACTTTGGAGTTATCGCGGGTCTTCAGTCGGGACCTAATGCACTGTAGCCTAGGGGGTGCCTAGACAAAGAGCCAGGATACTCGAGATCGAGCACTCTTCATACCAATAGGACATCTAATGCAGTAAACTTTGTTTGTCCAATTCTTAGGCATGAGTGGGGCGTCCTAAATACGCCGTGGTATGGACGACATATGTAGCATTCCTATGCGAGTTAACCAGCTTGTATTTGTCTAGGTACTCGTGGTTGGCCTCATGCTCAGCTGGCGGTCAACCCTCGCCGAGAACAGGGCTAATGCGACCCCATAAAACTCGGCGGGTTCGGTCGCAAACAATACGTGCCCTCCTAAAGTCACTACGGAGGGAACGAGGGTAAGAACCGAGTCATTCAGTGTGGATACTTTCCTTACCATGACATGGGGCCATAAGGTCACTCACAGAATTTGTCCTTTTGGCGAAGTTTGTTCTTGCACGGTTATGTGCCATTCCTGGTTTGTCCCGCTCTAAAGTTCAGAACCATTCATACACGCCGTTTCACCGCGGATGAACGTAAGATATGTTGCTGTAGTGAGGCAAAACACTATATAGCGGAGGACGATTTTCACGCCTTTTTATAATGGATGAAACCGCATTTCCGATGAGCAGCCCGAGAGTCCGGTAACGTGAAAAAATCCCTCTAAGTAGCTCACAACATGGGATCGCGCTTGATCCTTTAGAGCTCTGACCATTGCATTGCTACCACATGACTAGCCGAGCGATTAGGAGATGCGTCAAAGAGCACGTCCTTGCGACCCGTCTGCTCGCCTACTAGAGGCGTGCCAGAGGTTCTTGGATGATAAATCTAATTTCAATAATCTCCTCCTGGCTGACCCTTGACAATATGATCTGTCCTTGGAGGTTGTGGGCGCGCGTATCCGAGTGGTAGCTGCGCAGCCCGTGCTACAGAGTTGCTATGGGAAGAGTGTTTGCTGAAACACGACATTCATCTTCTCGAAGTAAAGGAGCTCCTTCCGAAAATCCAGGAATCTAAGTCGCGCGCGCGCGACGACTCGTGTAGTAGTGTCCATATGCTATCTGGAGCCCATGTCGCATTCCGGTTTTTCTCAAACACGGACAATTTGGGGTTTGCCACCTCTGAGACAGCCTTAGTTACTGACGCGACATTTCCAGAAACTCTCTCACGCGGCGAGAATAAACACGGACTGACTGAGTCACGCGGCGCTCGTGAGGTTCGACGTACTAACAGCGCAGTCCACAGTGGTATGAGGTTCTAGACACTGCAGCTTTGCTCTGACGTGGATCGGAACGCTACGAAAAGGCACGGCAATTACCTAGAGAATCGGGCCCTTAGGTGAGCCCTTGGTCGACCGTCTATGCATCTTCTCAGTCGCGTGTGACTCTGGAAAGACGGCTTGACGCAAACCGCGAGGGCCGACGAAAGACGGGCAGAAATCGTCAATATCGTACTCCGTTTGAATCAAAGAAATTGTAGCCTATTACGATCCCGCGTTCAACATCACCTCGCCATAATAATAGTTATGGAGTTTCTGGGTCGAGAGGTTGGCACCACCGAACGCAACTCGAGACGAAGCAACTTATGTGTCTATCAAACGTCGAGAGCTACGTTGTACTAACCGCTGAATGTTCCCAGGGATCAACTGCTTGCTCCTTTTTTGTGCGGATGGAAGAAGTAAACGAATATCACCTTCTTGGATAAGTTCGACAGCTTGCTGGCTACCTAGGTACACCTCATGCGCAATTAATCGAACGCCCTCTTTCTAGGGTGCATCGATAGAGGAAGGGTGGCTCAAGAACAAGTGACTGCGG
>NW_024705301.1:0-8289 GCF_018977255.1 Callorhinchus milii | reverse complement strand
CACTGCTCGATTGAGTTTGCACGACGCTCGCCGTCGTGGTGCGTGATGATTCCGTCGTCGGATAGCGCGCAGCTCCTCCACGAGTCGGCACGACGCTCGGTGACGTCCGAGTCGTGCTGCTCTTGCGCTCTCTCTCCCTCTACTGCTAGATGACGAGTTGGCACGACGCTCGGTGACGCCCGGGTCGTGCTGTTCTTGTCGCTCTCTCCTTGATCGCTGCCAACTTCACATGGACACTCGCCCTTGCTTCAGGCTGTGTTGGCTTGTGGCTCTGGACGACGCGGCTGTGCTCACTGGGTGGTGGTCGGTCTGAGTATCAAACACACTGCGCATTGGATGGCGCTTTCTCTCTCTTGGTGGCAGCCCCCGGCTTCTCCACTGTTCGATTGATTGTTGAGTCGGCACGATGCTTGCCGTCGCTCTGGACGTCTGGTCTGTTCTCACTGGCCGTTGGTCGGTGTGCCCTCAAACACACGGCGCATGCATTGGCGCTGTCCTCTTCCTCACAGCCGTTTGACCAGGTTTTCTCCACTGCTTCGCGCTCTCTGCTTTTACAGGTTGATTGCTTGTCGTCACTCGTCACTCTCTCTTCTCCGTGCTTCCCTTGTTCGTGCAACTGCCAGCTTCACTCGCACTTAACTTCGTTCTGCGAGAAGCGACATCTGCTATCGGCATCGGTGCTTGCTTCCTCACGACGCTCCGCCAGCCGGAGCACGGCTGTAACCCAGCCTCGACCCAGGTTGAACTCAGACTTCTGCGACTCGAACGACCCCTCCTCGTTCCATCACTTCTCGAGGCACGACGCGCCCCAGCTCTCTTGTGAGCCCCGTCGCAACACTGCGTCGCAAGCCGAGTCGCGAGACTGAGCACGACTTGAACAGACTGCCCTCAGACTGTCACCTTAACGACCCCTCGTCGTCCCATCTCTCCTCGAGGCACGACTGCCACAGCTCCCTTGCGAGCCCCGTCGCAACGCCACATCGCACGCCGAGTTGCAAGACTGAGCGCGACTCGGACAGACTGCTCATTCGCTATGTGCGCATTCCTTGCGAGAGGGAAACAAAACACAAACAGAGTGAGAAGAACCAGACACCCCCGCGACCCTTCCTCGCGACCTTTCCTAACCCTCCAAGCATTCATGGGCCATCTGTTTGTGCCGGACCGTTGGAGACAAAGGTGGCTGAGGAGATTTTTGCAATACATTTATGTGGTCCTGTGTGTTACATTTATTCTTAAGTTATATTTTAATGTCCTGAGGTTAAGTGCAACTAAGTTTCCACTTACGCTTCCTTAACTGTTGGAATTCGTAATTATTTTTTTTTTTTGGTCAGGTAGATAGAAACATACAATACAAAAATAATATATATATACGGTGAGTACGAGGAATACAGGGAATTACAAAAAAAAGCCCCTATTGTTTGTTGGTTAATTCTTTTTGTTAAGTTTCTACTTTTCGGTACGGAAAACGTTTAAGGAAAACGCGAGTTGCAAAAGTTGTTTTTCTCTGCTCTGCACCCCCTCCGTGCATCTCAAGATGTCTTGGGAGGTCAGGCCATCGATCTTTGTCCATCTGGATGTCTCTGACCTCTCTATGACCGAATTCTTATAGTTTTATTGGCCCTCCATGTTTCATAGATTCCTGGTATAGCCGGTGGAGAAGTGGGTTGTTTTCATTATTTAATAAAAATAGATATATAAAAAAAAATATTATCATTTTTTTTTATTCTTAATATTAATAACGGAAAACAGGGCATAGATACAACACTATGAGCAGCGAAACGTCGAGTGTCAGATGTGTGAACGTTCTGTTACCTCTCCCATTCGTTCGTACTGAAGGGGAAGAGGCAAATGAATGTGGTTTCTCCCAGCACTGTCCCCATTTTCACTTTCATTGTGCATACGCGATCAGACCACGACACCAAGGCCTGCTCCATCAAGGCTGAGAGCACGTGGCGCCACTTTCTTAATATGAGAGGGTGCAAGGCACTTTATTTTCGTGTATATTTGTTTGACCTGTTCTTCTCCCGCATTGTTATTCTTCCCCGCACCTCCGATAAGCGCGGTTGGCATTGTGCAGTAAGAAAGAAGTTCAACGTACGTGCATACATTAGCGATCTAAAACTGTTGGGAAAATGGATGACAAACAAATCCTCTGGCTTCTCATCACGTGTTTCTTCATTGCGAGCACCAACATTAATGTCCTCATCATCATTTCACGATCCTGTTCAGTCGCCCGACTTTGTTAACACACTGGCGCAAGCTAACTAGAAGAGTTGTGGCCGCTACCTCGGAGACGTTTGTGTTGCCAGTGTCAGTAGCGTGTATACGTGTGTGTGTAGACATGGGTGCATCTGTAATCATATTCTTCTTTCGTATTGCATGTAAGAAACAGTTTGTATAGATGATGTCACAGTTGAATGTTAAGGTCATTTCACCAATCCAAGGCGGCAGTAGACACTGTACGGATTGCAGCTGTAGTGCTGCACTTTACACGGACAACTTCTTGCTTTTCTGTCGTCACTTTATTTCTACTAGCGCAGCACATTTCAGTAACACTCTCCGACGCGTTCTCCGCTCGCTCGCCGCGCTCTACCGGTCTCGCTCGCTCCGCTCTGCCGTCTCTCCCGACTCTCCTCTCCGCTCCTTCATCACAGTCCAGCCGCCCTCTCACGGTCTCTCCGTCTCACTCCAGCCGCTCTCTCGCGGCTTCTCCGTCTCACTCCAGCCGCTCTCTCTCGCAGCTTCTCCGCCTCACTCTAGCCGCTACACGATACTTCTTCCTTCACTCCACTGCTACTCTATACTTCTTCTGTTACTCCACTGCGACTCTATACTTCTTCTGTTACTCCACTGATACTCTATACTTCTTGTTACTCCACTGCTACCCTATACTTCTTGTTACTCCACTGCTACTCTAGACTTCTTCTCTTCAGCTCCGACCTTCTGTATTCGCTCTGAGGCACGACTCCGCTCCAACTCTCCGCAATTCTCAAACTCCCTTCAATTTATCCCCGCCCTTATTAATTCCCAATTAATTAGTTGGCTTCCCCCGACGCCCCTCACCCTCTAGCCCCCGCTGCCACCTGTTTCCTTTTCCAGACTTGGAGGCGCCATTCCACACACAACAACCAGCCAATCACAGCCCTGCATCCCTAATTGCTCAGTGGACCGTCTCCGACTCACCCTTTGGCCCTGGTAACAGCCGCATGTCCCGATATGCCCCCACTATACTCCACACGCACATGTGTACAATTTCCCCCTCAGCACGTATTTAAACCACTACACCCCCCCCCCGTGATAAAGAATTAGCCGTCCCAGCTAAGCACGACCAACGTAACACGCGGCAAGCACACGACAAAACCCCACATACAATTACAAGATTCCCCCTTAACAACGTATCCAGTCCAACCACGGCGCCCGAAATTTTAACAAAAATTCCTTCCTCGAGAGCGGGTTCCTGCCGCTGGACCATCACCCTGGGCCTGGGTGAACAGGGGACAAGGGTTGGGAGCACCTCCTCGTTGGCACAGGGCAGTGTTCTGCCCCCTCGTGACAGCGGTTATCCGCTGGCGCGACCGCCTCCCGCTCCCATGCGTCTCGGGCCGGTACACGAGGTTGCAGCCGGCCAGAAAGCCTGCCAGAAAGCCTCTCCCAAGTCAAAAGCGGCGGTCCTGCAGACACATGGGGGTAAACTGCTGAGGTGGGTTCTCCTGCCGCCGCACAACAGGTTCGTTAGACACATCGTTGGACACATCCAATACGGAGACACAAATTTCTTCAACCACGACGGGTGAACATGCCATAACCGCCGGCCACATCAAATTTGTACACTCTGGTCCCAATGAGTCTCCACGATTTCAACGGGACCCTGCCATGGTCGATGGAATTTTGGCGACGTGCCCACCGGCACCATAGGGCAGTGCAACCAAGCCCTATCCCCCACTCGCCATGGCTCCCACGGAGGCTGTGTACCATGCAGGCGTTCGTTGGCAGCCTGCCTCTGCTCCGTGTTACCCAATGAGGCCTCTCTAGCCTCCTTCAGACAGTCCAATGCCACCTGCATGGGGGCAGGCACCGCTGATGACATCCCCTTCGCTTGGACGCCCAACCTGACCAGGGCTGGGGCTGCCGGTTCCCGACCGTACATTAAGTAGAATGGCGAACACCCCGTCGAGGCATGTGGGGCCAACCTGTAAGTGGCCAGGCTCGCCGCAACGTACAAATCCTAATCAGTTTGTGCCGAATTAACCTGCTGGCACAACATAGACGTCAGCGTCCTATGCAGGTGCTCGACCATCCCATCGGTTTGCGGGTGGTACGGGGACGTCTGAATTTTTTTCGTACCCAGTGAGTCACACACTTCTTTCAGTACGCGGGAGGAAATTTTTTGCCCTGATCGGTGAGCAGGTGTTCTGGGGCACCTTTATCGAGAACATATCCCTACAGGAAGGCCTTTGCGATTGATCCTGCCGATTGGTCTACCAGTGGCCATGCCATGGGCCACCACGTGAGGTACTCGACACCCACCAGCAAATATTTGTGACCCCGCGGGGTGATGGGAATGGACCCAAAATGTCCAGGGCGACAATTTCGTTTACTCGCGAGACCCATATCGATTGCAACGATACCCGAAATGGTTGCGCCGGTGCCTTCCGCCGCACGCACTCGTGACAGGCCTTAATGTACAGGTGAACTTCGTTTTGCATACCCGGCCAGTAGAAATCATTACACAAAGTCAGCGCGGTCTTCTTCTTCCCAAAATGCATCAATTTCTCGTGCGTATGCGAATGAGTTTGCCCCTCAAGCATAGTGGAACCACAATACAACATTTTTGCAAAACGACGTCTCACCGCACGAGGAGATCGTTGATGAGCCAAAGGAAGAGGCAATCCTCCAACCCTTTAGAGCGGGAGGCCCGAAGCCTCATTCTGGTTAGTGAAGAATCGTTCGCCTGTAGGCGCGTCCAACAAGCCAGCGACAACTCCAGTAAGCCGGATTTCTCGGCGCGGACCCCACCAGCTGGGCCCGAATCGGCTGTAGCAGCCATGGCCGGAACGCCCTGCAGTGGCAGACCGCAGCGCAGCAAACCCTCAGTACATCTGCATGAGCCTGACGGCTGAGGCAAACGTGCGTCAGCGTTGACATGACGTGTCCCTTTTCTGTGTTGGACCGTAAAGGACTATCCCTGCAGGACTTGGAGCCAACGGGCCATTTGACCCGAGGGCTGGTCAATTAGCAAGGAGTACTGTAGCACCGAGTGGTCAGTGCGGACCAAAATTCCCTACCATACAAATACGGCCGGTACAGCTGCACGAAGTGTACAATTGCCAACAACTCCCTGCGTGTTACACAATATTTTTGTGCTGCCGGGGACAGCACGTGGCTACCGTATGCAAACAACTCTTTCAACCCCATAAATTGTCTGTGACAAGACGGCGCCTATGCCAGTATCACTGGCATTTGTGTCAAGAACAAACATTTCAGTAAAATCTGGATATCCGAGCGGTGGCGCGTTTGCTTAATCATCCCGAAGCGTCTCAAACGAACGCTGTTCCTCGTCACCCCAGAGGAACTTTTTACCCTTGGTGGTCCGTGTATGCAGCGTCCTCGCAATTGTGGCAAAATCTTTGACAAATCGGCGGTAGTACAACGCAATCCCACGAAGCTACGCACCTCCGACACTGTCTCGGCCTCGCTGTGCGCTGCGTTGCACCGCTAGCTGAGTAGATAACCTCACGTCAATAAACCCTCGGAGCTAGGGTGAACATCCGACTCCAAACGTCATTTATTGGTTTTAACGATGTAAAACTGGTGAGAAAACACAGATACAGCATCTGTTATAACCCGGAAACACCAACACAATGAATGAATACCACAGCATCATAACATTGTCTTAGATAACATATTTCTAAACAATAGATCCTGGAGGGAGCAGGCACTTACATTACCACTGAATAACTAAACAAGAGCATAAACTGCTGTGTTACATAAAGGCACATCGTGTATTCATCACACTGCACCCCAAATGTACAGTATTACACATAACACTAAATTGTGGATGAGATATTTCGTCATCCTTGCTCTCAGGATCGCAATATAGTTATTTGGGTACGAGTTTGACTCGACTTATTAAATTACAAGTAACATTCACAATAAGGAAAGTTGCAGGCTTCGTTGTTAACTAGGCCTCGTATTTATCATAACAATTTAACAGCATTATAAAGGCATTTACATCATTATAACGGTCATTCTAACATTATAACAGCATTGCCAATATTATAAGAAGATAAACGAACTTACAGACAATGCTTCTTAAGCTCCCACAATGGACAATTGCGGCTGGCTTCACTGGGACGCGATGTGTGCCGCCATCTTGAATTAGGTGCGTAATGGCCGACGCCCCCATGGTTCAGTGGAAATCTAAAATCGCAACTTCCTGGTCACGTGACCACCCCCAGCATCAAAAACAGGACATTCCTGTTTACACACGCTCCACATCTGCCGTGAGGCAAGACACTTGCCGTGAGGCAGAACACTCCCTGTCTGGTATCTAAGAGATACCACCATTTATTTCCTATCTCATAAACAAATGTATAATAACTTCAACGGGTCAACTTATTTGTCCATATCTTTGCGAGAGAGAAGTAGTACTATCTCGACTATGGGCCTGATGAAAGTTCTTGCGACACCTTGCTTCGCAATCATAACCTCGACTTTTCGAACTTTTCCATCGGCACTTGGAATCGACTTGAGGATGTGGCCCATTGGCCACTCATTCCGTTTGGCTTGGTTGTCCTTCAGTAGGACGAGGTCGCCTTCTTGGATGTCTGGTCTGTTAGACTGCCACTTGTTGCGCACTTGGAGTGTCGCAAGGTACTCGTTTTTCCAGCGACGCCAGAACGTGTTCGCGAAGCTCTGCACTTGTCTCCATTGACGTCTGTAGAGGTCTGAGGTGCTGACCTCCTCGGTAGGTGCTGTGAGCACGTCTGTCTTCTGGGTAAGAAGTGTAGCAGGAGTCAAGATGAATGGTGACTCCGGGTCGGTTGAGACGGGGTTCAGGGGTCTTGAATTAATTATGGCTGAGACCTCGGCCATGAGAGTGGTTAAGACCTCGTGAGAGAGCCGTGTGGACCCGACATCACATAGCATGGAGTCGAGAATGCGTCGAGCAATCCCGATCATGCGTTCCCAGGCTCCACCCATATACGAAGAGTGAGGAGGATTGAAGATCCATGTGCAGCCTTGGTCACTAAGGTATTTCCTGACAGAATCATCTTCGACATTCTCCGTATTGATCTTAAGCTCTTTACATGCTCCAGTGAAATTGGTTCCACAATCAGAACGGAGTTGCTTGGCTGGCCCTCTGATGGCGAAGAATCTCCGGAGTGCATTTATAAAGCTAGAAGAGTCCATGGACTCGATGACTTCGATGTGCACTGCTCGTGTACTCATACAGGTGAACAGCACTGCCCAACGTTTGCTTTTCGCGAGCCCTCCTCTGGTGCGGCGGGAGATAACTGTCCATGGTCCGAACATGTCGATCCCTACAGAGGTGAAGGGAGGTTCCACACTGAGTCGATCGGCTGGGAGGTCTGCCATTTTCTGTTCTTCCTGTTTCCCACGTAGCTTACGACACCTGATACACTTGTGGATTGTGCTGGCGATGCACCTCTTTGCTCCAACGATCCACGGCCCTGCAGATCGGATTGCTCCTTCTGTGAAGTGCCGACCTTGGTGCTTGACCTTCTCGTGGTAGTGGGATTATGAGGGGGTTTCGTTCATTCTCATCTATATTTGCATTCCCTAGCCGACCACCGATCCTGAGCAAGTCGTCTTTGTCCATTCTGGGGTTTAGCTTCCTGAGGGTGCTGACCCTAGGAAGGTCTTCTCCCTTGTTGATGGCCTTGATCTCACTTGCATAAGCTGCCTGTTGCACACAGCGGAAGATTGATTTCCTTGCTCTGGAAAGCTCGTCTTCAGTGCGTGGCACTGTGCAGTGATGCCATCCATTGCAGCTACCAGTGGTGCCTCTCATCGGGCGGTGGAAGCAGTCTGCGATATGCGTTAGATGTGCTATCGCTCGCACGAGCGTCGTCCATTTCGAGAAATGTTCAAAATGTTGTGGACTCAGTGGACTTCTTGGTCGCACATTTGTTACGAAAGTTGTCACTTGAGGACGAATCTCCTTGTCTGACTCGGGCTCTATGAGTCCAAAGGTCTCTTTGGTAGTACATGGGCCACCGTCTCGTCGTAAGAGGAACGCTGGACCCGTCAGCCAGATGGTTTGCT
>NW_024705300.1:0-55656 GCF_018977255.1 Callorhinchus milii | reverse complement strand
CCAGAGTGACGATCCAACGACTGGGCACGTTCGCTCCCTTGGGAGTCGTCAAGGCGCCCGTGTGGTGGACCCGGTTAACCCCACACTCTTCACTCCAAGGTGTCGTGGACGCCGACCAGCAGAGACATCGGCAACCAGAGGTTTGCTTCTATGCCTCCGAGAGTAACCACGTGAGTGTGTGCGTGCGTGTGTGTGTCTGTGTGTGTGTGTGTCTGTGTGCGTCTGTGTGTGTCTGTGTGTGTGTGTCTGTCTGTGTATGTATGTGCATGTGCGTGTGTGCGTGTGTCTGAGTGTGTGTGTCTGTGTGTGTCTGAGTGTGTGTGTCTGAGTGTGTGTGTCTGCCCTCGTGTCCATCTGTTCCGACGTTGCACCTCCATCTAACACCGTGGGTGGTACAGCAAAGAGTGTGGACTAATCTCCATCTGTCCCACTCTCGCCTGCCTCCGTCCCACCTTTCTCCATGGGTAGGCTTCTCGGAGTAACCGTACCCAGCAGCGCGTGTGCGCTGCTACTAAGCCATGACATCGCTCGTACATGGGTTTTTTCCTGCCCAGGCCGTCTGAATGATTCGCTCTGTCTTCTGTTTTGTGTCTTCAACTCCGAAACTAGACAAGAGACAGAGCTCCGATGCGTGACCATCGTCGTTCATGGTAACAAACGCAGCGAGTGGCAAGTGCTCGAC
The DNA here is from genome assembly GCF_018977255.1 of Callorhinchus milii. Classification (NCBI taxonomy): domain Eukaryota; kingdom Metazoa; phylum Chordata; class Chondrichthyes; order Chimaeriformes; family Callorhinchidae; genus Callorhinchus; species Callorhinchus milii. The sequence continues at coordinate 54,974 of NW_024705300.1, read as the reverse complement.
GGGCTGAGCCACCCCCACCACCCACCAACTCACCCATCACCCCACCCACTAACTCACCCATCACCCCACCACCTCACCCACCACCCCACTACACTCACCAAGTCACCCATAACCCCCCCCACCCACCACCTCACCCACCATCCCACCCACCACATGACCCACCTCCTCACCCACCACCCCTAACCCACCCACCTCACCCACCCACCAACTCACCCATCACCCACGCTCCCACCACCTCACCCACCACCCTAGCTCCACCATCATAGCTCCGCCACCATGGCTCCATTACCATAACTAGTATACCACACTATACACTACACTATAAACTACACTATACACTACACTATAAACTACACTATACACTACACTATAAACTACACTATACACTACACTATAAACTACACTATACACTACACTATAAACTACACTATAATTGTAAACGCTGAAGTGGGTTTCACTCTCCAACACACAACCAGTGTACTGCTGTAACTAGTATACTACATATACACTACACTATAACTACACTATAATTGTAAACGCTGAAGTGGGTTTCACTCTCCAATACACAACCAGTGTACTGCTGTAACTAGTATACTACACTATACACTACACTATACACACACCATAATTGTAAACCCTGCAGTGGGTTTTACTTTCCAACACACAACAACCGGCGTCGCGCTGTAACGAGTAACGAATTGGCGCCACGTTTTGTTCACGTGACGCAAACATCCTCACCGATTGGCTGCGTCGGGCGACGGTGGGCGAATTTAAACCACACTACGTTCATAATTACGCGATCGAACCCCAAATCAAAACAACTACTGCTTTGGGTTATAACCTTCTTTGTGAATTCCCCCCCCCCAAACCTTCTCACAGCCATTTCCATGCCCATCTCATTCAGCTTCGACAAGACCTCCGGCAACGACGTTGCCATCCAGTGGACCGTCACCTTCGACAAAGAGGTGATAGGGCGCGCGGCATGCGCGCACGTGAGGAGGCTCGCGAAGGATGCTGCCGTCGCAGTTAGAGGTAGTCGCCCTCCAGCAGCAATGGGCGGAGCGCCGGGCGGATAAAACGCAGCAAAGTTGGCACAGTGGCGGGGAGGGGTGGCACAGGTGGTGGTGCATCGACCAATAGTCAACTCGGTCCGTCAACACATGGCACCTGCTGGTCTGTCCCGTGAACTCCTGCCGGCAGGCGTTCAACACTTTGCGTGGCCTTTACGTGCACATAGCCTGGCACAAGTGCCGTGGAGAAGTCACCGCCACCTAGTGGCGAATGGCGGTTGGTGTGTGCACACGCGAACAAAGATCCCTCCGTGTAGCCTTAACAGACTGGAGGGGCAAGTGCTGTTAGCAAGGAGCCGAACCTATGAAGGCCGGCACTGTGGTACACGGGGTGGGTGGCCAGCACCACGTTCCGGCACCTTTGTCCCCAGTGGCGATGTTTACACACCGCATCAGTATCATTTGAGTTGACCTAGGGGAGACCAGGATCGATTCAGATAATTGTCACGGATGTTTGGCCGTAACGACTAATCGCTTAACGACGGGTTTCCATAGAGCCCAATGTGTTGTGTATATAATTGTGTAGTGTATAGGAGTGTATAGTAGTGTCGTGTATAGTAGTGTACAGTGTAGTGTATAGTAGTGTATAGTGTAGTGCCTCCATAGAGCCCAATGTGCTCACTTACCGACCATTTCCCTGTTAATGACGGGCTATTGTAGCTACAGTAAATATTAATGAATGCATTGATTAACCTTGCTTCTTTTCATATTATGTGTTTATAATTTTGTTAGTATATTTACAAAACAGGACTTCTCCACAAATATGGCTGTCGCCTGATGATGCTCGTTGTAATTACTGGCGAAACGTCGTACTCAGATTGTAAATAGTGTGGCTTGGCTCTCCAACACACCAGTGGTGCCGTACTAGTAACGAATTGGCACATTCTGTTTATGTGACAAACCTTGCTAATTGGTTGTGTCGGGTGGTGGCGGGTTTAACGACGCAACATTTAGAAATTTACGCAATTTAACCCAAGAAACATCTGCATTATAGATTTAAAGTAAACATTTTTTGGGATGAATAAGGGGTGACTTCAGATGTTCCCGGAACGAATTGAGCCTTTAACGTGCATTTCCTATACTCGCTTAACGACCAACTCACTTAACGGCCAGTCTCGTGGAACCAAGTGGCCGTCGCCTCAGAGAGGTTATCTCCCAAGTCTGTCCCGTGACTTCCAATTCAACAACAGCCTTCCCACCTCTCCCACCCCACACTGAACTGGGCCTGACCTATAACCCCCACCCCTCCCGCTGACCCTCGCTGATCCCTACCGCCTACCACGCCCGCACAGGTTCGCCCTTCCGTCGGCGAGTGGCGCCTTCTTCCGCTTCTTCAGGTGCGGGGCGACCGCGAGGTCTTCAAGGTGGACGGGACGAGCGCCACACTGCTGCCGGGCAACACCCAGGTGCAGTTCACGACCCCGGCGTCGATCTTCAATGGAGGCGTGGAGCACTACATCACGGTGGACGAGGGCGCCATGAGGGCGCCATCGGCGGCGTGGCCGTCACCAACACGAACGCGCGCCTCAAGAAGACTGGCGATTCCGGCTGAAGAAGGTCTATTACGGTGAGCGGCACGGAGGTGGAGGAGGAGGAGAGGAGGAGATGAGGAGGATTGAGGGATTGAAGAGGAGGAGGAATAGGAGGAGGGGGAGGAGGATGGGGATGAGGATCAGGAGGTGGAGGATGAGGAGGAGGAGGGCGGAGGAGGAGACAGTGGTCGTCTGTTCTTCATTGAGCAATGCATTCGTGTCTTGTGTATAGCAGTAATCATAATTTACGGTCGTTTGCAAGGCGCCATCCTCTAATGTGTTGAGGCGCCTTGTAGGCACAAGGAAAAAGAGTCACGTGACTTTTTTTTCTTTCAATTGCAACTCCAACGCGAGCACAATACACCAATCGCAAAATGGGGCAGGGGGAGCTGGATAACAGAAACTCCAGGAACGGCAACCCGATTTCCGCGCGACAGGAACCCTACGAAGGGGCACGATCACGTAACCTTTTAAAAAATGGCGGCATTGCCGTGCAACAGATTAACCACGCGACGCGCCATCCCACCGCCGGGGACTTTCTAAACCTCGGAAACCCGCCCGTAATCGCACCCCATTCATCGCCGCCCGCAGCGTGGTGCCATGGCGTGGGCGACCCTCACTACCGCTCCTTCGACGGCAACCACTTCAACTTCATGGGCACGCGCACCGTCGTCCTCGCCTCCAACTGCATCTCCAACCTGCCGGTGCCGTGGCGCATCCTGGTGAAGAACGAGCACCGGCGGGCGCCGACGTGTCGTGGACGCGTGAGGTGCACACCGAGATCTACAACCACACATCTCCTTCATCCGCGACAACAAAGTCCGGGTACGTGCGCCGCGTGCGTGTGTATGCATGCGTGTGTGCGTGTGTGTGCATGCGTGCGTGGTGGTGTGCGTGCGAGCGAGTGTTTGAGAGACGAGGCTCGCGTAAGGATGCTTCGACCGGGCCAGTTGGGCAGTGCCCTCCAGCAACGACGGGGCCGGGGAGTGACGCTCACAACAATGAGCGGAGCGCCGGGCAGATAAAACTTAGCGAGTTGGCACCGTAGGGGGCAAAGGTGGTGTATCTGTCAGTCAACTCAATCAACCCATGGCACCTGCTGGGTCTGTCCTGACCTCCTGTCATCCAGCCTGGCACATTCATTAATCCATAGCACCTGGGTCTGTGTGTCAGAGTGAGTGAGTTGCACAGTAGGAAGCATAGGTCGTGCCTCAGCCAGTTATCTCAGTCAACCCATGTCACCGCGCGTGTGCACAGGGACAAAAGAAAGGTCCCCCCGTGTAGCCTGACCGGACTGTTAGCGAGTAGCAGCACATACGAAGGCCGGCACTGCGGCACACGCAGGCAGGCGGGTGGCCAGTGCCACGCCGACCGCCTTTGTCTCCCAGCGGCGATGTTACGCGGTCGGTGTTTGTGCATACCCCCACCCTCGCTTCCGCAGCTTGACGGCGTGGCGGTGAACGTGCCGTATTACCACCCTGCTGAGCTTTTCCGCATCACCAAGTCTGGCGAGTACTTCGAGCTCAACACCGGCGCCTTCTTGAAAGTCGAGTACAATGGTGAGGGATTCAGTGAAGTTTGTTTCTTTTGCCTGCCTTTTCGGCTTGCCGAAGAGCCTCTGAGTGACTCGACATGCCCTGCATCACAGCCACGTCTCTGAAAAGGCGTTGTTTTGTTATTGTTTTTGTTACAAACGTGACATTTAATTTTTACTCGGCTTGTAGGGCTAAGTGGAGTTCAAAAATGCATGTGTGTGTGTGTGCATTACCCTGTGAGAGCACTGCCTATCATAGGGTAAGGCAAAGAGGCCTTGTGGGGTATAAAGCCTGTTTAGTCTGTCGTTTGTCACACACGTGGTCGGTCTCTTGGGCGGTGGGTGGGGCACATGGGAGGAGTAGAAGTGGGGGGCAGTAGGGAGGTGGGGGGGGCAGAGGGTGAGAGGAGGGGAGGGTCAGAAGTGGGGGGGCAGTGGGGAGTGGGTAGGTCAGAGCGGGGGGGGGGTCCAAATGGGGAGAGGAGGGGAAAAAGTGGGGGCGGGGGCAGTGGGGAGAGGGGAGGTCAGGGGGGGGGAGGCAGAGGGGGAAAGTAGGAGCAGACGCAGGGGGAGGAGGAGTGGGGGGGCAGAGGGGGGTGGTCCACATGGGGAGAGGAGGGGGAGGGGCAGAGGGGGTGGGGCAGAGGGGTGGGTGGGGGCACATAGGTAGAGGACAGGGGGGCACGCGTGGCATTACAGAAGCGTGATTGTGAATGTTTAATTATTTGCTTGTTTATCATTGTTTAATTATTATTATTATTTTTGTGCATTGCCGCGGTGGCGAGATGTTACAAATGGTGATCAACACAACCACTGCAGTAGCAGTATAGCCACCACCACCACGTATAGCAGCAGCACCATAGCCACCACCACCACCACGTACAACAGCAGTATGGCCACCACCACTACCACCACGTGCAGCAGCAGCACCATAGCCACCATCACCACCATTCGCAGCAGCAGCACCATAGCCACCACCACCACCACGTGTAGCAGCAGCATAGCCACCACCACCACCACTACCACCACCATGGCCACCACTACCACCACCACTACCACCACCATGGCCACCACCACCACCATTCGCAGCAGCACTGCGGGACGTGACGCTGACTCACGAGCTGGCGGAGTTGGCGGCCACCTCGACGTCGATCTTCATCTCGAAGAGCACCCCCTGAAAGGCGGCGAAGGAGGCGCCGCTGGCCGGGGTGACGCCCACGAAGATCGGCATCTCGCACGACAGCGCCGGCTCGACTGCGTCGCGCGCGACGGGACAGCGGCACGGCATCGCGCGGTCAGCGGTGTCGTCGGCGTCATCATCATCGTTGTCGTCACTGTCGTTGTCATCGTTGTCATCATCATCGTCGTCATCGTTGCCGTCATTGTCATCGTCGTCATTGTCATTGTCGTCATCGCCATCGTCATCATCGTCATCATCCTAACTATAAAACGACAGTCTCTGCTTCTCCGGTAACGTGGCGGTTGCGTTCCAGAAGAACGCTGCGTTATGGAAAATATCGGCGTTCATAAATAATATACAACCTTAAGGGGGAGAGCCGAGTCCGTGATATCGCAAGAGATGCGTAACACGGGGCCTGAACACAGACTGCGTGGGTAGAAGCATCCATCAGCATCCCAATACCCTGTGAGATGATGATGCTATACCGATGGAGCCGTACGTGCAACTGCTTATCCCTAATCGGGTTGCGTATAGAATCCGCATCTCCGTGACCTAAAAAATGCGTTCCCTAATACGTTCATCATCGTGTTATATATCCAATTCGGCGTTGTGAAAACCAAACGCAGCGTTAGAGGAGAACGTACCGAACACCAACTTTAGACCCCGCACACTCCTAATATGCCCCGCCCACCATGTTCATAGCCCCGCCCACTGCTCTCATACCCCGCCCACTGCGTGCATAGACTCCGCCCATTGTGTCTGTAGACACCACCCACTGCTCTTACGCCCCGCCCACTGTTCACAGCACATTTATTTCTGCGATGCGGCGGTGCCCTTGAGTACACGGAGACCACGACGAGGGCGACTCACACTCGAGGAGGACCTGCAGAGGGATGCTGGACAGAGCGTCGCCCGGAGCGAAGCTCGCCGAGCCGATGGTCAGCGACGACTTGACGGAGTCCTCGATCACCAGGGCCAGGGCCCAGAGGCCTTCGGCGTCCACGGGGGCCGTGAAGGTGATGACGCAGGCGGCCTGTGCGGAGGGTGGGGGGTGGGGGGTGGGCGAGGGGGAGAGGGTGGGGGTAGTGACGTGTCAAAGGTAAAGTGATGTCATATGCTGAGTGAGCAGGTGGGTGGGTGGGCGAGCGAGCGAGTGAATTGACCGAAGTTGCTCTATTCGTGGGTGAGTGGCTGAGTAAATGAGTGGGTGAGTTAGTGGGCGAGTGGCTGAGTAAATGAGTGGGTAGTTAGTGGGTGGGTGGCTAAGTGAATGAGTGGGTAGGTTAGTGGGTGAGTGGCTGAGTAAATTAGTGGGTGAGTTAGTAGGTGAGTGGCTGAGGAAATGAGTGGGTGAGTTAGTGGGTGAGTGGCTGAGTAAATGAGTGGGTAGGTTAGTGGGTGGGTGGCTAAGTGAATGAGTGGGTAGGTTAGTGGGTGAGTGGCTGAGTAAATGAGTGGGTGAGTCAGTGGGTGAGTGGCTGAGTAAATGAGTGGGTAAATGAGTGGGTGAGTTAGTGGGCGAGTGGCTGAGTAAATGAGTGGGTAGGTTAGTGGTGAGTGGCTGAGTAAATGAGTGGGTGAGTTAGTGTGTGAGTGGCTGAGTAAATGAGTGGGTGAGTTAGTGGGCGAGTGGCTGAGTAAATGAGTGGGTAAATGAGTGGGTGAGTTAGTGGGTGGGTGGCTAAGTAAATGAGTGAGTAGTTTAGTGGGTGAGTGGCTAAGTAAATGAGTGGGTGAGTTAGTGGGCGAGTGGCTGAGTAAATGAGTGGGTAGGTTAGTGGGTGGGTGGCTAAGTGAATGAGTGGGTAGGTTAGTGGGTGAGTGGCTGAGTAATTAGTGGGTGAGTTAGTAGGTGAGTGGCTGAGGAAATGAGTGGGTGAGTTAGTGGGTGAGTGGCTGAGTAAAATGAGTGGGTAGGTTAGTGGTGGGTGGCTAAGTGAATGAGTGGGTAGGTTAGTGGGTGAGTGGCTGAGTAAATGAGTGGGTGAGTCAGTGGGTGAGTGGCTGAGTAAATGAGTGGGTAAATGAGTGGGTGAGTTAGTGGGCGAGTGGCTGAGTAAATGAGTGGGTAGGTTAGTGGGTGAGTGGCTGAGTAAATGAGTGGGTGAGTTAGTGTGTTAGTGGCTGAGTAAATGAGTGGGTGAGTTAGTGGGCGAGTGGCTGAGTAATGAGTGGGTAAATGAGTGGGTGAGTTAGTGGGTGGGTGGCTAAGTAAATGAGTGAGTAGTTTAGTGGGTGGGTGGCTAAGTAAATGAGTGGGTGAGTTAGTGGGCGAGTGGCTGAGTAAATGAGTGGGTAGGTTAGTGGGTGGCTGAGTAAATTAGTGGGTGATTAGTGGGTGAGTGGCTGAGTAAATGAGTGGTGAGTTAGTGGATGAGTGGCTGAGTAAATTATGGGTGAGTTAGTGGGTGAGTGGCTGAGTAATTTAGTGGGTGAGTTAGTGGGCGAGTGGCTAAGTAAATGAGTGGGTAGGTTAGTGGGTGGGTGGCTGAGTAAATGAATGGGTAGGTTAGTGGGTGGGTGGCTGAGTAAATGAGTGGGTAGGTTAGTGGGTGGGTGGCTGAGTAAATGAGTGGGTGAGTTAGTGGATGAGTGGCTGAGTAAATGAGTGGGTAGGTTAGTGGTTGGGTGGCTGAGTAAATTAGTAGGTGAGTTAGTGGGTGAGTGGCTGAGTAAGTGAGTGGGTGAGTTAGTGGGCGAGTGGCTGAGTAAATGAGTGGGTAATGAGTGGGTAGTTAGTGTGTGCGTGGCTGAGTAAATGAGTGGGTAGGTTAGTGGGTGGGTGGCTGAGTAAATTAGTGGGTGAGTTAGTGGGCGAGTGGCTGAGTAATTTAGTGGGTGAGTGGCTGAGTAAATGAGTGGGTAGGTTAGTGGGTGGGTGGCTGAGTAAATGAGTGGGTAGGTTAGTGGGTGGGTGGCTGAGTAATTAGTGGGTGAGTTAGTGGGTGAGTGGCTGAGTAAATGAGTGGGTGAGTTAGTGTGTGCGTGGCTGAGTAAATGAGTGGGTGAGTTAGTGGGCGAGTGGCTGAGTAAATGAGTGGGTAAATGAGTGGGTGAGTTAGTGGGTGAGTGGCTGAGTAAATGAGTGGGTAGGTTAGTGGTGGTGGCTGAGTAAATGAGTGGGTAGGTTAGTGGGTGGGTGGCTGAGTAAATTAGTGGGTGAGTTAGTGGATGAGTGGCTGAGTAAATTAGTGGGTGAGTTAGTGGGCGAGTGGCTGAGTAATTTAGTGGGTGAGTTAGTGGGTGAGTTGTTGAGTAATTTAGTGGGTGAGTTAGTGGGTGAGTGGCTGAGTAAATGAGTGGGTAGGTTAGTGGGTGGCTGAGTAAATGAGTGGGTGAGTTAGTGGATGAGTGGCTGAGTAAATTAGTGGGTGAGTGGCTGAGTAAATGAGTGGGTGAGTTAGTGGGTGAGTGGCTGAGTAATTTAGTGGGTGAGTTAGTGGGTGAGTGGTTGAGTAAATGAGTGGGTAGGTTAGTGGGTGAGTGGCTGAGTAAATTAGTGGCTGAGTTAGTGGGTGAGTGGCTGAGTAAGTGAGTACGTGAGCGACTAGATTAGTGGGTAGGCGGGCGGGCGAGTGAGTGAGTGAATTGACCTGAGTGAGTCCTAGCCAGTGCTGAATCACACATCCATCACCCTCTGACCTACCGACCGACGACAGCGGTCAACTCTGAATTCTATAACTATGAACAAGTTGAGCATTCCGCGTGCGTGTGGGGAGTGGTGGTGTAGTGGTTAGCGCTGCGCTACACTGGAGACAGTGATTGTCTGAACCGGTCCTGGGCCTCCTTCCCCTAGGTCGACTAGCCTCAAATGAGTACCTGGTGGAGCGGTGTGTAGTAGTACACACTGGGGATAGACAAATGCGGCCGGGTGGTGTTAGCCCCTCGTGTGCTGTGCCGGCCTTCAAAGGTGCTCGCTTCAGCGGCTTGCCCCAACAGGGGTGAGGTTCTGGCAGCAGCGAGCGTGACCCGCCCACTCACCCACCCACTTTTCCCTCACCCACCCATTCACCTTTACACCCCAACTCATCCACTACATTCCCCCCATCCACCACCCACCCCCTTACCCCCCCCCCAAAGTCACCCACCCCACCCACCTCGTCGAGGACTCCGTAGGGGGCGACCCCGCAGATGGTTCCGCACTCGTCGCGTGCTCCGTTCTCGGCGTAGCGGCACCGCACCGTGTCCCCGTCGGCATCGTACACCGGGATGTTCCACACCGTGGTGCAGCCGGCCTTCAGCCTGGGGGGGGGAGGGGCAGGCAAGAGGGGGGGGACACGACGCATGATGAATGAATGAACAATGACACATCACAAGAGTGTACGCGGACTTACTCTACTTACGCACGAGTTAGTTTTCCAGAGGCACTGTTCGTAAGTCGATTGGAATCCCTGTCGGTTGCAAACGTGTTGTACGGCAGTGTACACTAAACACGGGGAATGACTTTGAAGGTTGGATAATCTCCTGTAGATGTAGATCCAGAGTGACGATCCAACGACTGGGCACGTTCGCTCCCTGGGAGTCGTCAAGGCGCCCGTGGTGGTGGACCCGGTTAACCCCACACTCTTCCACTCCAAGGTGTCGTGGACGCCGACCAGCAGAGACATCGGCAACCAGAGGTTTGCTTCTATGCCTCCGAGAGTACCACGTGAGTGTGTGCGTGCGTGTGTGTGTCTGTGTGTGTGTGTGTCTGTGTGCGTCTGTGTGTGTCTGTGTGTGTGTGTCTGTCTGTGTATGTATGTGCATGTGCGTGTGTGCGTGTGTCTGAGTGTGTGTGTCTGTGTGTGTCTGAGTGTGTGTGTCTGAGTGTGTGTGTCTGCCCTCGTGTCCATCTGTTCCGACGTTGCACCTCCATCTAACACCGTGGGTGGTACAGCAAAGAGTGTGGACTAATCTCCATCTGTCCCACTCTCGCCTGCCTCCGTCCCACCCTTTCTCCATGGGTAGGCTTCTCGGAGTAACCGTACCCAGCAGCGCGTGTGCGCTGCTACTAAGCCATGACATCGCTCGTACATGGGTTTTTTCCTGCCCAGGCCGTCTGAATGATTCGCTCTGTCTTCTGTTTTGTGTCTTCAACTCCGAAACTAGACAAGAGACAGAGCTCCGATGCGTGACCATCGTCGTTCATGGTAACAAACGCAGCGAGTGGGCAAGTGCTCGACGGGCTGAGCCACCCCCACCACCCACCAACTCACCCATCACCCCACCCACTAACTCACCCATCACCCCACCACCTCACCCACCACCCCACTACACTCACCAAGTCACCCATAACCCCCCACCCACCACCTCACCCACCATCCACCCACCACATGACCCACCTCCTCACCCACCACCCCTAACCCACCCACCTCACCCACCCACCAACTCACCCATCACCCCACGCTCCCACCACCTCACCCACCACCCCTAGCTCCACCATCATAGCTCCGCCACCATGGCTCCATTACCATAACTAGTATACCACACTATACACTACACTATAAACTACACTATACACTACACTATAAACTACACTATACACTACACTATAAACTACACTATACACTACACTATAAACTACACTATACACTACACTATAAACTACACTATAATTGTAAACGCTGAAGTGGGTTTCACTCTCCAACACACAACCAGTGTACTGCTGTAACTAGTATACTACATATACACTACACTATGAACTACACTATAATTGTAAACGCTGAAGTGGGTTTCACTCTCCAACACACAACCAGTGTACTGCTGTAACTAGTATACTACACTATACACTACACTATACACTACACCATAATTGTAAACCCTGCAGTGGGTTTTACTTTCCAACACACAACAACCGGCGTCGCGCTGTAACGAGTAACGAATTGGCGCCACGTTTTGTTCACGTGACGCAAACATCCTCACCGATTGGCTGCGTCGGGCGACGGTGGGCGAATTTAAACCACACTACGTTCATAATTACGCGATCGAACCCCAAATCAAAACAACTACTGCTTTGGGTTATAACCTTCTTTGTGAATTCCCCCCCCCCAAACCTTCTCACAGCCATTTCCATGCCCATCTCATTCAGCTTCGACAAGACCTCCGGCAACGACGTTGCCATCCAGTGGACCGTCACCTTCGACAAAGAGGTGATAGGGCGTGCGGCATGCGCGCACGTGAGGAGGCTCGCGAAGGATGCTGCCGTCGCAGTTAGAGGTAGTCGCCCTCCAGCAGCAATGGGCGGAGCGCCGGGCGGATAAAACGCAGCAAAGTTGGCACAGTGGCGGGGAGGGGGTGGCACAGGTGGTGGTGCATCGACCAATAGTCAACTCGGTCCGTCAACACATGGCACCTGCTGGGTCTGTCCGTGACCTCCTGCCGGCAGGCGTTCAACACTTTGCGTGGCCTTTACGTGCACATAGCCTGGCACAAGGCCGTGGAGAAGTCACCGCCACCTAGTGGCGAATGGCGGTTGGTGTGTGCACACGCGAACAGTGGCGATGTTTACACACCGCATCAGGTACTCATTTGAGTTGACCTAGGGGAGACCAGGACCGATTCAGATAATTGTCACGGATGTTGGCCGTAACGACTAATCGCTTAACGACGGGCTCCATAGAGCCCAATGTGTTGTGTATATAATATAGTGTAGTGTATATTAGTATAGCGTATATAGTGTAGTGTCTCCATAGAGCCCAATGTGTAGTGTATAGGATTGTGTAGTGTATAGTAGTGTCGTGTATAGTAGTGTATAGTGTAGTGTATAGTATAGTGTAGTGCCTCCATAGAGCCCAATGTGCTCACTTACCGACCATTTCCCTGTTAATGACGGGCTATTGTAGCTACAGTAAATATTAATGAATGCATTGATTAACCTTGCTTCTTTTCATATTGTGTTTATAATTTTGTTAGTATATTTACAAAACAGGACATTTCTCCACAAATCTGGCTGTCGCCTGATGATGCTCGTTGTAATTACTGGCGAAACGTCGTACTCAGATTGTAAATAGTGTGGCTTGGCTCTCCAACACACCAGTGGTGCCGTACTAGTAACGAATTGGCACATTCTGTTTATGTGACAAACCTTGCTAATTGGTTGTGTCGGGTGGTGGCGGGTTTAACGACGCAACATTTAGAAATTTACGCAATTTAACCCAAGAAACATCTGCATTATATAAAGTAAACATTTTTTGGGGATGAATAAGGGGTGACTTCAGATGTTCCGGAACGAATTGAGCCTTTAACGTGCATTTCCTATACTCGCTTAACGACCAACTCACTTAACGGCCAGTCTCGTGGAACCAATGGCCGTCGCCTCAGAGAGGTTATCTCCCAAGTCTGTCCCGTGACTTCCAATTCAACAACAGCCTTCCCACCTCTCCCACCCCACACTGAACTGGGCCTGACCTATAACCCCCTCCCCTCCCGCTGACCCTCGCTGATCCCTACCGCCTACCACGCCCGCACAGGTCGCCCTTCCGTCGGCGAGTGGCGCCTTCTTCCGCTTCTTCGAGGTGCGGGGCGACCGCGAGGTCTTCAAGGTGGACGGGACGAGCGCCACACTGCTGCCGGGCAACACCCAGGTGCAGTTCACGACCCCGGCGTCGATCTTCAATGGAGGCGTGGAGCACTACATCACGGTGGACGAGGGCGCCATGAGGGGCGCCGTCGGCGGCGTAGGAGTCAGCAACACGAACGCGCGCCTCAAGAAGGACTGGCGCTTCCGGCTGAAGAAGGTCTATTACGGTGAGCGGCACGGAGGTGGAGGAGGAGGGAGAGGAGAGGATGGGGATGAGGATCAGGAGGTGGAGGATGAGGAGGAGGAGGGGGCGGAGGAGGAGACAGTGGTCGTCTGTTCTTCATTGAGCAAGCATTCGTGTCTTGTGTAAGCAGTAATCATAATTTACGGTCGTTTGCAAGGTGCCATCCACTAATGTGTTGAGGCGCCTTGTATGCATAAGGAAAAAGATCACGTGACTTTTTTTCGTTTAAAATTGCAACTCAAAGCGAGCCCGGCACAATACACCGGGGTTGGATAACAGAAACTCCAGGAACGGCAACCCGATTTCAGCGCGACAGGAACCCTACGAAGGGGCACGATCACGTAACCTTTTAAAAAATGGCGGCATTGCCGTGCAACAGATTAACCACGCGACGCCGCCATCCCCACCGCCGGGGTGCTTTCTAAACCTCGGAAACCCGCCCGTAATCGCACCCCATTCATCGCCCGCCCGCAGCGTGGTGCCATGGCGTGGGCGACCCTCACTACCGCTCCTTCGACGGCAACCACTTCAACTTCATGGGCACGCGCACCGTCGTCCTCGCCTCCAACTGCATCTCCAACCTGCCGGTGCCGTGGCGCATCCTGGTGAAGAACGAGCACCGGCGGCACGCCGACGTGTCGTGGACGCGTGAGGTGCACACCGAGATCTACAACCACACCGTCTCCTTCATCCGCGACAACAAAGTCCGGGTACGTGCGCCGCGTGCGTGTGTATGCTGGTGTGTGTGCGTGTGCGTGCGTGTGTGTGTGTGCGTGCGAGCGAGTGTTTGAGAGAGAAGGCTCGCGAAAGGATGCTTCGACCGGGCCAGTTGGTGGCAGTCGCCCTCCAGCAACGACGGAGGGCCGGGGAGCGACGCTCACAACAATGAGCAGAGCGCCGGGCAGATACAACTTAGCGAGTGGCACAGTAGGGGGCAAAGGTGGTGTATCTGTCAGTAACCTCAATCAACCCATGGCACCTGCTGGGTCTGTCCCGTGACCTCCTGTCATCCAGCCTGGCGCGTTCATTAATCCATAGCACCTGGGTCTGTGTGTCAGTGGGTGGTTGTGTGAGTGAGTGAGTTGCACAGTAGGAAGCATAGGTCGTGCCTCAGCCAGTTATCTCAGTCAACCCATGTCACCTGCGCGTGCATGCACAGGGACAAAAATGAAAGGTCCCCCCGTGTAGCCTGACCGGACTGTTAGCGAGTAGCAGCACATACGAAGGCCGGCACTGCGGCACACGCAGGAGGCGGGTGGCCAGTGCCACGCCCGACCGCCTTTGTCTCCCCAGCGGCGATGTTCACGCGTCGCGGTGTTTGTGCATACCCCCACCCTTCGCTTCCGCAGCTTGACGGCGTGGCGGTGAACGTGCCGTATTACCACCCCGCTGAGCTTTTCCGCATCACCAAGTCCGGCGAGTACTTCGAGCTCAACACCGGCGCCTTCTTGAAAGTCGAGTACAATGGTGAGGGATTCAGCGAGGTTTGTTTCTTTTGCCTGGGCTTGCCGAAGAGCCTCTGAGCGACTCGACATGCCCTGCATCACAGCCACGTCTCTGAAAAGGCGTTTTTGTTATTGTTTTTGTTACAAACGTGACATTTAATTCTTTACTCGGCTTGTAGGGCTAAGTGGAGTTCAAAAATGCGTGTGTGTGTGTGTGTGCATTACCCTGTGAGAGCACTGCCTATCATAGGGTAAGGCAAGAGGCCTATGTGGGGTATAAAGCCTGTTTAGTCTGTCGTTTGTCACACCACGTGGTCGGTCTCTTGAGCTGCAGTCACCAGCAGCAGGGGGGCCTCTATCAGAGGGCACCAATTTGCTCCTCAACCTGGTCGTAGATGCGCTTCTACGGGCGTCCGGAACGCTCTTCCTTCCGATATTAGCAAGCCACAGGAGCTATGCACTTTTAAGTCATCTAGATTGAAATCTCATTTCTACGTACGGTGCGAAAGAAGTCCAACATACATGCACACATGCATGGTCGCTGATGACATCACTTCCTGTTCGCACCAGGACAAAAAAAGGCCTCTTAACCCCTAATTCGCTAGCATTGTATATCCTTGGCAAAAATTGGTGAACCTGTGATGCTATTTTTTATTCCGAATTACATTTGTATCACTATCGGACGAGAGGCAGCTCACGAACCACCCACCCTCCACCCCGCACCCCACTGATTCTCTTCGGCACTGCCGTGTGCAGGGATGAGCCGCGTGCGCGTCCACCTCCTCAACAAGGACGTCTACGCCGCTGCAACTTGCGGTCTCTGCGGCCTCTGGAACAACGACCCCAGCGACGACTTCATGACCCCCAACGGCACGCTGGCGGCGAGCGCCGCGAGTTCGGCAACAGCTGGGAGCTGCAGGAGAAGGCCGTCAGCGAGAGGTGCGAGGCGAGAGTTTCCCCCGTCGAACGTTGGCGTCCGATCCGCGGTCAAAAAAAAGACTTACGTGTGCGCGAGTCACCCGTCGAGTTTGTACTCGTTACCGTCGTCGCGGAGAGCAAAGCAGCGAAAAGCCAACGCGGCGGCGGCACGTACGCCACCGCGCGCTACGAACCCGCTCGCTTGTGCATTCCCCGCCGACGCACCACGCCCCGCGCGACCTCACCTCACGCGCCTCTCACCCCTTTCAGCGGGTGCAGCGACACGGGTGTCTCGGCCAACGCCTCCCTGGACCACTTCCTCAAAATCAAGGCGGGCTTCGGTGACAAGTGCGGTATCCTGAGCGACCCGGCGAGCCCCCTGGCCCCGTGCTTTGCCGTCGTGGACCCGGTGCCCCACCACGCCGACTGCGTCTACGACCTCGTGCTCGCCAAGCTAGACGTGGCCGTCCTGTGCCAGGCAGTGCAGGGCTACGTGAGGGCCTGCAATGGCGAGGGCGTTGTCTTCACGGAAAACTGGAGGAATGCCACCAAGTGCGGTAGGTGCCCCCGGGAGGGAAGGAGGGGGGGAAGCTATGGGTGTCATGGTGGCTAGGAGATGTGAATTTCCTTGCCTGGTATACAGGAGGTTGTTGGTTCGATCCTGACCCTGACGCCTGCTGTTTATTTGGAGTTTGCATGTTTCTCTCTACGTGGTCGTGTGGATTTTTCCCTGGGTCCTCCAGATTTTCAATTCCATGCGTTTAAGAGTATTTGGCTGCCACTTCGTGACCGTCTTTGTTCGACGGCAAGCCACATTCTGAAGCCCTTCAACTGTAGCTTACTTGACTTAGGCCTAAATAATCTAGCCCTGGGTAGGTACGGGGTTGAGTTACCCGGCGATAGGCGGGGGTCGTGGGGGGGATGGTGGTAAGCGATTTGGGGAAATGTGACGATGCATCGCGGTACACCACCACCGACACTGAAACTTCTAATAAAACAACACTGGACACGTGCATACTGCTGCTTCTGCGAACACTTCCCACCCTAAAGAGGGTGCTGTTTGGCCAATTGGGGGGGGGGGGACGGCAGTGACTATGGCTGGCTATGGGCTTCGGGATGAATAGGCATTTTTATTTCCGACTTAAAACTTTCGTGACTGCAGGCATTGATATTCTTGTTCTTTCGGTAAAGTCACGTAGATAGAAAAAATATATAATAAAAGTAATAAATAAATAAATATTCATGTCAATTTTTTTTTACTAATACATTGAAAATAATAAAGAAAAAACCACGAGGTTTCGATCGCAACACAATCGGTCTTAATCAGGCGTGACTTTAACGAAAGCACCAAAAATATTTTAATTTCCACCACTGATTCTGGGTAGACTGTCAGACAGAAAGACACCCAGGGAGACACCCGATGGCTGTGTTGTGAGGGTGGATACTCTCATCAGGTAAACCTGATGACAGACGCTTGTGTTGCGCCCGAAACGTCGTGATTTATTTTATTTTATACCTACGTAACTTTACCGAAAGAACCAAAGAGTGTGAATTCCTGCAGTCACGAAAGCTTCAAATCAAGATTGAGTGGAGGATAGATTTTGTTTGGTTCATTATTCAAGAGTAAATATTGAAGGGTAGGGTGGGGTTAAGAGGCCTACGTGGGGGTTAAAGGCCTTTTCGGTCTTGGTACTACCAGGAAGTGATGTCGTCAGCCACCATGCCCAATTAAAGTGCAAATTTATGCCCCCCTGTGGAGGACCCATTCTGCTGGTCACTGCAACCAGGATTAGACAGTCTTTATACTCCACGTAGGCCCCTTACCCGCTATTCATCACTAAGTGATGGTGACGTCACCACGGCGCCTGTACCAGACAGGTACATGTTGAGGCCACGTAAAGTGTCGAAGGCTCGCTGACAGGAGGTCACGGGACAGACCCAACTGTCATGGGTTGGCTGACTGAGATCACTGGTAGATGCACCAGCTATACCCCCTACTGTGCCAACTTGCTGCATCTCAGCTGCCCAGCGCTCTGCTCGTTGTTGTGAGCGTTGCTCCTCTCCCTCAGTTTTTATTGGAGGGTGACTGCCTCCAACTGACCGGTAGCATCCTTCACGAACACACACACACAGACATCTACATACAGTGACGCACACACACAGATACGTGAAGTGATAGGGTGAGGTGGGTGTAAGGTCAGGCTTATTTTGGGGTAAGAGCCTGGCTCTGTCCTGGTGCTAACAGGAAGTGATGTCATCAGCCATCATGGCCAGGTTAAGGAGCAGATTGGCACCTCCTCTGTGGAGGTCCCCCTGCCCCTGGTCACTACAAGTCAATAGACCAACCACGTGTGTGAGCAAAGAGGACTAGACAGCCTTTATACTCCACATGGGCCTCTTAAACCCACCGTACTATAATTGCTTATTTAATGGGCATTATTTATTCAGTGTAATCCAAAGCATGAACCTCTCCACAATTGACTTCCATATCATACACTATCACCAATCACACACAAAAGACAAAGATCCCCGTGTAGTCTTTAACAGACTGTTGGGGCCAGTGCCGTTAGCGAGTAGCACCGGTGAAGGCCAGCACAGTACGCAAAGGGTTGGGTAGCCAGCGCCAAGCCTGGCCACCTTTAGCTCCCTCGTGACGATGTTTACTACATACCACACCAGGTACTCATTTGAGGCCGAGTCGACCTATGGGGAGGCCCAAGACCGGTTCAAATAATCGTCACCGGTGTTGGTGGCCGTGAACAGCGCCCCAACTGCTAAGCTGCAGTTCCCCCATCACAACAACAACAACAACCACCATTCTCCACTAAGTGGCAGTCACGTCACCAGGCGCTTGTGCCAGGCTAAGTGCACGTTGAGGCCACGTGAAGTGTCGAACGCCCGCTGGCAGGAGGTCACGGGGCAGACCCATCAGATGCCATGGGTCGACTTACTGAGATGACTGCCCGATGCACCACCTGTGCCCCTGCTGTGCCAACTAAAATATCCATCCATCGCACACACAGCACATCCTCGTGGCACTCGCCCACTCTCCGTTCCGTCTGCCCTTTTGTGAGTGCGTCTTTCCCTGACTCTCGCCCCCGCACCCACCAACCCCCGTCACCGACCACCGCAGAGATCGACTGCGGAGCGAGCGCGGCCTTCAAGGACTGCGGTAACGCGTGCCCGGCCACGTGCTACGACCCCAACGCCCCGGCGGACTGCGCCGACCCGTGCGGCGAGACCTGCGAGTGCCTTGACCCGACCCACTTGTGGGACGGGGATGAGTGCGTCGCCCCGGCGCTGTGCGGCTGCAAGGACAACGACGGCAAGTACTACAAGGTGAGCGCGGCGAACTCCTGCCACCTCGGGTTGGGGGATGTGGGACTGGGGTAACAAGGGAATGGTTGCCGTCTCATCACTCATGAGACGCTATAGAGAAAGCAAGATACCTGTTCTTATGGAGAGAGAGAAAGAGGCGGTCGGTTTGTCGGCCTTTAAAAATTGGGAAGATTTTGATCTTGGACTTGAACAGGGGCAGGGAGTCGACAGCACGGAATTCTGGATGGAAGGAATTCCAAGTGATGGAGGACAGCAGTGGAGAATGATCGAACCTTGACCGAGGACTTAGACAGAAAGCCTTGGTTTCTGGAGCAGAGAGTGTATGGAAGAGGAAGGTAGAGTGAGATGAGAGAGGAGAGGTAGGGCAGGGACGAGTCAATGGATGGTCTAGAAGATGGCAAGGGGCAATCGTGACATTGTCAAAAATGCCAATGATGCACGATCCTCCGATTAACACCGCACCTCCGATTAGCACGGTTGGCTACATACGGTGTGAAAGAAGTTAAACATACACACTACTATATACTACACTATATATTACACTATACACTACGATACACTACACTACTCCACACTACATTACTATACACTACTATACATTACATTATACACTACACGCTAAACAACATTGCTATAATAATTTCTTTAGAACTTATTTTTGTTGTTGTGTTTAGTTAGTTGTTCTTCCTTGCACCTCCAATTAGCACGGTTGGCTACGAACGGTGCAAAAAAAGTTCAACACGCAAAAACAAGTTCCCCCCGTATAGCCTTAACAGAATGTTGGAGCAAGTGCTGTTAGCGAGCACCTTTGAGGGCCGGCAAGGCACCCCAGGAGGTGGGTGGCCAACACCACGCACGGCCGCCTTTGTCTCCCGAGTGGTGATGTTTTACACACCGCACCATGTACTCATTTGAGGCTGAGTTGACCTAGTGGAGGCCCAGGACCGGTCCAGATAATCGCCATGGTGTTGGCCGTGAGCGGGAATCGAACTCGGCTGGCCAGGTTCGTAGCGCAGCATAACGCTAACCGCTACACTGCCGCTCCACTCCACTCACACACATACGTCCGATCCTCGTGTGGCCGTCAGGTGAAGGAGATCTTCTGGAAGAAGGACTGCTCCGCTCAGTGCACGTGCGTGTCCTCGGGCAAAATCCAGTGCCAGAAGAACCATTGTGACCTGACCCTGAACTACTGCGGCGCCGGGCCCCAGGGATACTACGGCTGCCATCCCAAGATCTGTGAGTCACTGCAGCTGCGGTCAGCCTAAAGCATACACACGGGTCACGGATGGCCATGGTAATTCGGAGATACGTCAGCCTAGTCACCCCAAGTTACGTGGGTAACTACAGCCACATTCACCCCAGATTGCGTGAGCATCTACAACTATACTCACCCAAAGTATCTAAATATCTACAGCAAAGTCACCCCAAGTTACGTGAATAACTACAGCTATAGTCACCCCAAGTTACACGTGAATAACTACAGCTAAAGTCACCCCAATATACAACATTACGGACGGGTTTGTTCGTATCTCTGAAAGTCTGTAAGTCGAATGTTCATAAGTAAAGGAGTCGCCGTCCGTATTCCCGTCGATGACCATGAGCTCCGCGTTGTGTCTCACCAGTGGAGTGCACCGCGTGGGGCGACCCCCACTACTCGACGTTTGACGGACGCACGTTCAACTTCCAGGGCACGTACACATACGTGCTCACGCAGGTGAGACCCGTGGCCTGCGCATTCGTACTCGAAGGGTGTGCATAAAATGAACATGTCTACGTAAAGTCCTTCACCTTTTTTTTTATTTTCTACTTTACAAGAGCCCGGAAAAAGGCACGAGGCTAACGAGGGAGGAAGGGGTAACGGAAAATTTCCGCGGGACAACCAAAGTCCCAAATCAGTGCTCCTGGGGGCCTCTGAGAAAGGGGAGGAGATTGGCGCTCACTGCCCCACACACGTAGAGACGGTGAGCAGCGGGAACGTGAGGGGGGTTTTTATCGGAGGAGGTAAGTGCACCTCACAAAGCTTCCGAACAAAGTAACCTACACGCCATTGGAACCTCATTTGCCAGTAAAAAATATGATAATTGGTTTTTTACCCTTTAATCTGGCAACAAAACTGACACCTTTTTTTACAAGAGTCATGTTTGCATAGACCACAATACCTGCAGTCATAATGCAAACAAAAAACATAACTCTGATAATGTATGCACTGTCCTTAAAGTTGATTGGTCCACACCCGTGACAGCTTTCCTTAGAGCCTAGTCTCACATGGTGTTGGACCAGATAACGCCAAAAGGTGCACCGACACGCCCCCAGTGAACCTGCCGTCAGTATAAGCCACGCAGAGCAGTGACTAACTCCCGTCCTAACTACTCCCCTTGGCCACCGGTAAGTCCCCCACTTTAACGCGTGGCAGCGGTTTTCACACCGCCGCTATGCGTTTTCGCTAAGCAAACGTGGGTTCTTCTTCCGTTGGGCAAGGCTTATGTCACAGAACGCGCGCTCCGTTATAACGCGTTAATGACCACTCCATTGCAACGCAGAACGCGCCGCTACGTTATAACATGGTTTCTGAGCGGTCGACGACGAACTTGTTTCTTGAGCTGCGCGGCTGAGCGGTACGGTGATGGTACGCGGAAATCATACAGTAACGTCAAATGTTACAGTAACGGCAAGTGATACTTTAACACAGAGTGATACAGTAACGCAAAATAGTAGAGTACGTGGAATGATACAGTATGCGTAGTAATATAGTATGTGGAATTATACAGTAACGCGGCGGAGTACCCTCAGTTATTAGTCCCGCCATCTCACCGCACGGCGTGCTTCGTGGTACATCGTATCTCACATTACTTATGAGGAAATTGTTTTAGCTTCATTCGGCACTTTTTAGGAATGCATCTACTACCGCTACGACTAGCATATTAAATGAGGACTTCCTGTATGTATGCATGGGAGCGGCAACATAACGTTAGTGCGCTGCGCTATAAACCCGGCAGACCCGAGTTCGATTCCCTCTCAAGGCCAACACCAGTGACAATTATGTGCATCAGTTCTGGGCCTCACCTAGGTCGACTCAGCCTAAAAGGACGATGTGGTGTAGCAGTGTGTAGTAAAATACGCCTCTGGGGAGACAAAGGCGCATAGGGCGTGATGCTGGCCACCCATCCCCGTGTACCATTCCGGCCTTCATAGGTGCTGCTACTTCGCTAACAGCATCTGTTAAGGCTGCACAGGGGATCTTTGTCAGTGTTTTTGTGCGTGTGAGGAGCGGTAGCACAGCAGTTAGCGCGCTGCACAGCGAACCGTGTCTACCACCCGAGTTCGATTCCCGCTCGCAGCAAACAACACGACAACAGCGCTTGCCCAAACAATCTGCTTAAGGCTACGTGGGGGACGTTTGCCTTTGCAGCCGTGCTCGGGCGCCAACTGGAGCGTGAAGGTGAAGAATGAGATCCGCCCGGGCAACTGGGATGTAGCGTACACGCGTGAGGTCCTCATCGACATCTACGGGTACCGGGTGACGCTCGCGGCCGGCTCCAACGTCTTCGTGAGTGCCGCAAGTCGCTCTGATTCTGCACGCCCCTTCGTGTCGTGTCTCCTCGTCGATGTTTCCTCCACCATATCTCCTGCTGCTCTCTGTTCTATTCATTCCTTTGTGGAGATTTTCTTCTGCCCAGTTTGTCATTCATGTCGCTTTCTTGTTCTTATGCTCCTTTTCCCCCTGTGTTCTCCTGGTGTTCTGTCTCCTACTTGTCACCTTATCCGCTTCTCTCTCTGTCTCCCCATTGTGGGTTTCCTCTCCGTGTCTCACCACCCCAACCTCCCCCCCCCTCAACATTCCCTGCTGCGCGATGCCTCCCAAGAATTTAACCAACCCTTCCATGCATGCAATTTTAACAGTGATTGTGATGTTTATATTCATAGTCAAAAAGCGCCCAACTCTCAATCAGATACAACTGTGGGCTTAAACCTCAGTCGGGGTTTAGATCATCGCATTGGCGTCCTTCCTACACAGTTGAACTAAAACGTGGAGCCACCACTGCGTGTGAGGCCCACCGTTTTTTGCTCTGCGTGAACTATTTTCGTCCCGTCATGGCCAGGCGGAATTTACGCAATTGACTTAGGGCTGCCAACAAGTTGAAAACGGTGCGCCACACCGTCGTCCACTCGAGCGGCGGAAAACCCCCCATGACGAGTGAACGACGGGCGTGGTCTGAAAGAGAGCCCCCGCCGACACCCGTCGTCCATCCTCGCTTCGCCTTACCTCTCCCCTTGCAGCTGAATGGCGTGAGCCTGAACCTGCCATTCTACTACAACAGCAATGGCCAGAGTTTTCGGTGACTCGCTCCGGCCACTACATGCGTGTGTTGGCCGACTTCGGCCTCGAGGCCCTCTACGACGGAATATACCGCGCGAGCGTCAAGCTGCCCACCACCTTTGTGGCGTCACTCTGCGGCCTCTGCGGCAACATGGACGGCTTCCCCGCCGACGACTTCACGCGCCCGGACGGCTCGAAGACGCCCAGCGCCTCCGACTTCGGCAACAGCTGGAAGGTGGAGGAGCCGGGCATCATTGACACGTGAGCTACGGTGGTCTCACGAAAACGAATAAGCCTCGCTTGCCCGGCTTGTATAATGCCACATTTTGCGTGGCTTCGGCATTTGCTTGTGTTGGGCCCGATGTTGAATGAACTAGGCCTGGGAATAGCATTGCCAAGCTGTCCTTTTCCCCCATCCCGCACCCTCCCCCCTTTCTGGATCATCTTGTGTTTTGAATGGGCCATTATTGGACACATGCAGATCTTTCCAACCTGGCATTAAAAGTCCAACGTTTTCTTGTCAGTTGCATAATCATGCACCACTCAAGACTGTGAATTCACGTGGAGTACTCCCCTTGTCTGGTATTGTGGGATATTTTTATGTTTTCCCTGATATATCCCATTTTTTGTGTTCTCAGGGTTGGCAACTGCTACCTGTAACAATAACTTGTACTCAGCCAACTTATGGATGCATTCCCCTGAAGGCAATGGGGAGCCTATATGAGGCCAGACGCCAAATGTGTGAGACCTACGACAATACCAGACCCAATGTCAAATCTTTAGCCTAGGAGGCATTGCACCTGAGGCAAAGTGGGAACCTGCAATAGATTCAGCACCAAATTAATTAGGCTTACGACTACAGACAGCCTGTGCTAGGCCAAAAATAATCAGCGTTACACCTAAGACAATGCAGAGCCTATTATAGGCCTGAGAAAAATCACAGTCTGTGCTGGCTATGTCTATTACCAAATGCATTAGACTTTAGACGATGCAGAGCCTGCACTAGGTCAAGGCAACGTTAAGCCAAATCCAAAACATTGCAAAAGCCTGCACTAGGCCTGAATTGGACTGCAGAGTCGCTCCCATTGCCCTTCGCTGCCATGGGGCGTGAAGTGGCCATGTTGAAAAATTGTTGTGTTGCGTTCAGGCGTTTTCGCCGGTGACAGCCCTCTTATTTATTTTCTCTCTCTCCCTCCCGGTGGCTTTGGGCCGTGCAGAGGTTTTGACGACACCGGCAGAGCTGTGGTTCTTGATGCCAATGCCGTCAACCAGGCCCAGCAGAAAGACTCGTGTGGGATCCTCATTGACGTTGCGGGCATCTTCGGCTCGTGTCTGGCGCTCGTCGACCCCATGCCATACATTGACAACTGCGTCTTCGACATGGTGCTGCTGAACTTTGCCGACGACGTCCTCTGCAAGCCCTGGAAGCCTACTTCGCGGCCTGTGTTAAGGCCGGGGCTCCCGTTGAAGCATGGCGGAGTCCAGCCCTCTGCCGTGAGTGTTGGACCGACATCTCGGCTCTCCATAATATTTAATACCGAAGCAGGAGGAGGATTTCTCCACAAATCCGGCTGTCGCCTGATTATGTTGGTTGTTGTAATTTCCGGCAAAACATCGTACTTGATTGTAAATGTTGTGGGTTTACTCTCTAACACACCAGTGTGCTGTACTAGTAACGAATCAGTATGTTTTGTTTACTTGAGAAACTTTACTAATTCGCTGTATCGGGTGGTGGCTGGTTTAACGATACATTTATAGTTAAGTTATCGAACCCAAAACCTCTATTAATATTGGTCGTAAAAACCTACATGTTAAAATCACTGCTCTCCCTTCGATGCTCACCTGAGCCTGTTGTGTGAATTTTTGCGTGATATAAATGCATTACAAATGCACATCGTCCAAAGGTTAGCGAAACGGCTGGCTCATGCCGCTGCTAACAGAAGGAACTGAACTAAAGGAAATTCCAAAAATCCCCATCTAGAGGCGTTTTTTTAACATCTGCTTGCCAGGACCTTTCACAGCAGAGGTCTTACTCTGAATCAGATGAGTGCCTTTATTTCGTTAAAAGCTATGTATCGCTGTGTGGAAGTTACCTGGCCTGTCACTCCATTCGAAGTTGCAGGTTCTTGGACACAGTTATACCATCCCTTATCTATGCTTGCAAAGCCTGGACCCCTTTAAAGGAACATCTGTTCCAGTTGGAAATATTTAGGCTGGCTTATCCTCATCTTTCACTCTCTGTCAGCCATTCACCCACTCACTCACCCATTCACCCACTCACCCATCCACTCACTCACTCACCTACCCACCCACCCACCCACTCACTCACCCACCCACCAACCCACTCACTCACCCACTCATCCATCCATCCACCAACTCACGCACTCACCCACCAACTCACTCACCTACCCACTCACTCACTCACTCACCCACCCACTCACTCACCACCCACCCACCCACCAACTCACCCACTCACCCGTTCACTCACCCAACCACTCCTCTGCCACCTACAGCCGTCCCGCAGTGCCCCGCCAACAGCCACTACTCGTACTGCGCTCCGCCATGCCCCATGTCGTGCGTGGACGGCGCCATCGAGGGCCAGTGCCAGGGAGACTGCGTCGAGGGCTGCGTCTGCCACATCGGCTACGTCCTGGAGGACGACGCCTGCGTGCTGGCCGACCAGTGCGGCTGCCTCTACAAAAACAAGTACTACAAGGTGATGCACTGCCTACTGCGGGTTGTTGTTGTTGTAACTAGGCATCGGCAAGGTAAGGTAATTTACCCTTTTACCGGGTAAAAGGGTAAAGGTAAAGGGAAAGGTGTCGACATACCAAGGGGTAAGGTAAAGGGTAGGGTAAAGGTAGCTCGGAAGAATTACCCGGTAGGGTAAGATTGCGCGAAGTATTACCCGGTAAATATGGTGCCTTGTTTACCGCTAAAAGCTCCGTGGCAGAGTCCGTGGCGCAGTCCGTGGCCTCCATTTAATAAGTAATATTTAAAAACTTGATTAAAACACGCTTTTATGAAATGTACTAGTAATGGCAGAACTCCACGACTCCAGGAAGTGGCCCCGAGCTTGCCATAACGTAAGGGACCGTGGTGATTTACAGCCAACGTTAGTTGAGCGTGGACAATTAGACCCAAGCCGAAACATAACATATAAAAAGAATGTTAAAAATATATATTTTTATGATATACAGTAATATAGTATTGTCATCAGTATGACATAAGTATACCAAGTTTGCAGTCGATACCACATTAGGAAGTGGGTTAAAATTGAGTTACAAGATTTGAGGATACAACAACAACAATAACGACAACAACAGAGTGAGTTAAAAGAAAGCGTGTAAAATTGGAATCATCGAGAGTAGTCTAAATGAATAAAGCGCGCTACCTATAGCATTTACGTTATAAATCTTTTTCATGTGTAGTACCCAGTAATTACCCTGTAATCGGTAATTTGTATGGGGTAAGGGTAAAAGGGTAAAGGTAGGCACGTTGCTTTTTTACCTTTTACCGTATACCCTACCTGCTAAAGGGTAAAAGGTAGGGTAGAGTGATTGTATTGTGGTAAGGTAAAAGGTAGGGTAAAGGTACGCTCGTTGTTTTTACCTTTAAACTTTTACCTTACCTTGCCGAGGCCTAGTTGTAACCATGAGGTCACCTGGCACACGTTGACTCACACACTGCAGCCTGTACTACCACAAGGTGGTGCACTGCCTACTGCGGGTTGTTGTAACCATGAGGTCACCTGGCACACGTTGCCTCAGACACAGGAGGATGTTCCGTAACTGTGTCGTTAGAACCCAAGACTTTACCGAAGGAACCAAAGAGCAAATCAGCTCAACCAAGTGGCTGATGTCCTCCATCGTCATCATCGTGTGGAAATTGACAGATGGAGGTGTGGGCCCCCCTCCCCCCCGGGTCCTCCCCCCACCTGCCCCCCCCTGCCCCCCCCTGCCCACCTCCCCCCGTCCCCCCCATCGTTTCACCGGTGTCCTCCCTCGGTGGCAGGTGGGGGAGTCGTTCATCTCAGACAACTGCACGAGCTCATGCCTGTGTGACGCGGGGGGCATCGACTGCCAGGCGTTCGCCTGCCCCGAGTTCTACGTCTGCGCCGTGCTGGAGGGGGCAGGGCCGGCTGCGACGCCATCGCGAGTGAGATGATAATGACGATGATGATGACGATGATGATGATGACGATGATGATGACGATGATGATGACAATGATGCCAACTCATGATGACCTCCTGTATACCAGGGAGGTAGTTAACATATCATAGTCACCATGATCATGATGAGAGAGTGACGCAGACTCCAAATATACAGCAGCAGCTGGCATCGTCAGCGTCTGGGTTCGAACCCACGACCTCCTGCACACCAAGCGAGGCAGGTAACATCTCCTAGCCACCGTGGCGCCCCATCTAAACCTTTCTTGGGCCTCCCCTAGGCATACCACGCGAGGTGGTTAACATCTCGTCGTGAGTGGGAATCGAACTCGGGTCGCCGGGTTCGTAGTGCAACGCGCAAACTGCTACACCGCCGCTCCCCATTCTCCTCTTCCCACCACCACTACCACCACCACCACCGCTTCCACCACCACCGCTACCACCACCACTACAACCACCACTGCTACCACCATCACCGCTACAACCACAGCCACCACTGCTACCACCACCACCGCTATAACCACTGCTACCACCACTGCTACCACCACTACCGCTACCACCACCACCGCTACCACCACCACCACTACCACCACTGCTACCACCACTACCACCGCTACCACCACTACCGCTACCACCGCTACTGCTACCACCACCACCACTACCACCACTGCTACCACCACTACCGCTACCACCACCACCGCTACCACCACCACCACTACCACCACGCTACCACCACTACCACCGCTACCACCACTACCACTACCACTGCTAACCGCTACCACCACCACCATTACCACACTGCTACCACCACTACCGCTACCACCACCACCACCGCTACCACCACCACTACCACCACCACCGCTGCCATCGCTACCGCTACCACCACCACCGCTACAACCACCACCGCTTCCACCACCACCGCTACCACCACTACCCACCGCTACTACCACTACCCCCGCTACCACTACTACCAAGAAGACAAAGATCACCTGGATAGCCTTAATAGACTGTTGGGGCAAGTGCTGTTAGCCAGCACCTATGAAGGCCAGAATGGCACACAAGGGGTGGGTGACCAACACCCCGCAAGGGCCACCTTTGTCTCCCCAGTGCCAATGCTTTTACACATCGCACTAAGTCCTAATTTGTGGCAAGGTCGACCAAGGGACCGTCCAGGTACCGGTTCAGATCATCGTCGCCGGTGATAACCGTGAGCGGGAATCGAACTCGGGCTGCCGGGCTCGTAGCGCAGCGTAGCGCTGACCTTCCCACCCTGACCCATCGTCCTCCCACCGCCACAACCACCCCCCCCCCCCAGGTCACTGCCATGCATCGGGCGACCCGCACTACACCACCTTCGACGGCAAGAACTTCGACTTCATGGGCATCTGCACCTACACGCTGGCGGCGCCAGGCCCTGGCTATGCGGGCCCTCGCCCGGCGGCTTGGCACGTCCTGGTGCAGAACGAGCACCGGCACGGCTCCACGGCTGTGGCATACACACGAACCGTCGAGGTGCGGTTCGACCACGACGTCAACGTCAAGCTGCTGTTCGGTGGCGCTGTCCTGGTGAGTTGGAGGTGGGGCATGGGGACCAAAGTAGGTAGCAGAAACGGGAGGCAGGAAGGGAAAACGTCGGGCACGGGCATTGTAGATCGGTGATGCATGTACACGTGTGTTTGCGCGTGCGTGTGTTGAACTTCACTTGTGAGAGGCCGCTGCCATTCTTCTACTCTGGTGGCGGGTGTACATTGGGGACCCCGATCAAACCCACAGTGGCCTGGTCTCAGCGAGCCGATGAAAGTTAGCAGTGAAAATTTCATCATCTCTTGCGGCTGGGATGCCGAGGAGAAATGGGTGAGTTTATGGACTGTGTCTCATGCAGCTGGGAATGGCTGCTTTGGGGACACTGTCAAAAACCTCCCCAGCGACCCTGGCTGATGGAGGAGGTGTTCAGGCTGGCTGAGAAAGAGCGACAGGCCCACTCCTACCGTCTACGACATCCCGCGTCGGAGAATGAGGAGGCTTACCGCCGCCTTTGCTCGGAGGTTCAGGGAGCCGTGCGGCACTGCAAGGATGTGTGGCTGTCGCGGGTTGCTGAGGAGAGGCAGTCTAGTAGCCTGCGATCACTCTTTAACGCCATCAAAAAAGTAACTTGCAGCACCACACCTATCACCATAATTAGCAGAAAGAAAGGTGATCCGATCACCAACCCCCAGGAACAGGTTTGCAGATTTGCTGAGCATTTCTGTGAGGTCTTGTGGGAAGGGGAATCCCTCAGCCTAAAAACATCATGGGGCAAAGTGGGGATGAACCTGCTCGGGCTGCAGTGCCTCAAATATTGGAAGAAGTAGTCACCCCCTGTGAGTAGATGTCTGAGGTTGCCATCTGATGACGGAGCACAGAAGGTGATCCAGGGTCAGAGACCAGGCAAAGGACCGGGCAGACATGATCTCCCAAGTGAAATGCTGAGGGAGGGTGGTATTTCGGCGCAGACTGCCCTGTATGACATGATCATAAAAGTCTGGACCACTGGATGGGTTCTTCAGGATTGGAAGGATGCCCTGGTGGTCCCCCTCTTTAAGAAGGGGGACTGTACAGACTGTAACAACTGCAGGGGCATCTCACTCCTCAGTGTGCAGGTCCATGAGCCGATAGCCTCCCATCCACCTACATCATTATCATCATCAGCTGCACCAGCCCATAGCCTGGCCTACACCTACATCATCATCAGCAGCAGGTCCATCAGCCCATAGCCTCGCCTCCACCGATGGAGATGGAGGTCAATGTGGGTGGAGGAAATCAGTTGGCAGAGGGCAACCAGAGGGAGGATTCCAGGATACGGACGAGACCAGGAGATGGAGGAGACGAGGGGTGAGTGATGTTCAGGGGACCGATCAAGTCAGGGAGAATGGAAGAACGTGAGGAGATGGAAACGACCAAGCGAAAACTCGATCATCTCAGCCAATGGGAGGGAGGTCACTGTAAATGGAGGATTCCAGGAGATGGAAGGTGTGCAGGATAAGGCTCCACTGGGCTGTGTAGCTCTCATCTCAGAAGCGACCTAGCTATCACGAACGACATCAGCTGAACGAAACTGGTGGCTTAACGTCAACACCATCATCATGTGGGAATTTACAGCGGCAAACAAATCCTCCGAACGTGTGATCAAGTCGATTCTGAGCGTGGAGGGAAAACCCGGAGGGGGACCCGGAGAAAAATCCAGAGAGAGAGAGGCGCAGACTCCAAATATACAGCAAAAAGGTATCGTCAGGGTCAGGATCGAACCCACGACCTCCTGTGTACCAGGCGAGGGAGTTAACATCTCCTACCCGCCGTGATGATGATGAGAGAGAGAGAGACGCAGACTCCAAATATACAGCAAAAGGCGTCGTCAGGGTTGGGATCGCACCCGCAACCTCCTGCGTACCAGGCGAGGCATTTAACATCTCACGCGTGCAACCAGGTGAACGACGAGAGTGTGAGCCTCCCCGTGGGCCTGCCCAACGGCACGGTGGTGAGGGCCGGCAACTTCGCGGTGCTCTCCTTCCCGGCGGCGGGGCTCACCGTCAAGTACGACGGCTACAGCTACGTGGACCTGCGCCTCAAGGCGTACTACGCGCGCAACCTCAGCGGCCTCTGCGGTGACTTCAACGGTAACCCGGGCGACGACTTCGTGGGGTCCGATGGGGAGCTGCACGCCACCGCCTACACCTTCGGCAGCTCCTGGCAGTTCCCGGTCGCCAGCAACAACTCGGCGTGAGTTGTTTCCGCCGCTTGATCCCAACACGAACACATGACCCTACCACTTGATTCTAACTCGAACACATACCCCTACACCTTGACTCTAACACGAACACATTGCCCCTACCGCTTGACTCTAGCACAAACACATTGCCCCTATTCTTGACTCTAACACAAAGACATATCCCTACTCCATGACCTTACCCAAACACATACCCCTACCACTTGATTCTTAACATGAACACATGCCCCTACACCTTCTCCAGGAACGCATCTTGAGCGCTAAGTGAGGTCTGCCTGTACCTATGTATGTATATATACACATTTCCTATGTATACACTCTGCCCCACCATAGTGCTGTGATCGACAGAGAGAGATGAGAGAGAGAGAGCAGAAACTTCGCACCAGATTTATTTGGGGAGGGGTGGCGAGGAACGGGCAGGTGGTGACGGCATCCCCCGTGCCTTTCTCTCTCTTCCCTTGGCAGCTGTGGCTTCGACTACGGTCGCGTCGTGGATCCGACAAGAACAGCAAAGATAAGGCGTCCCTCCTCTGCGCGCCCTCAAGAGCGCCACCTCTCCGCTTGCCGCCTGCTTCCAGGCGGTGCCGCCGGCCCCCTACCACAGCAACTGCGTCTTTGACCTGGCGCTCACGGCGCTTAGCAACGAGCTGCGTTGCTCCCACCTGCAGGAGTACTTTGACGCGTGCCTGGCCAGCGGAGTCCAGCCCGGAGAGTGGAGGGATACCCTCGGCTGCTGTGAGTTTTTTTGCTTCCTTCCGATGTTATCATCGTCATCCTTGTCGGCAGCGGCGATCACTCGGGGTCGAGCATGGATTGTCACGTCTAAATGTATAAAGGGGCAAATGCTCTGAAGGCGTGTTTCTAAAGGTAGAGGGAAAACACCAGAGGAACCCGGAGAAAAGTCCACGCAGCCCACGGGGAGAGAGAAACATGCAAATTCCAAATATACAGGCATCAGAGTTGGGATCCAACCCACGACCTCCTCGGCATCAGAATATTTATTTATACTGCTGGAGGAATCCGATGAGCTATAAAGCTCTTTTTCACAGATGTCCAGTCAGGCGGGTAAGAACGTAGCAACAACAAACAATACAAAAAACATGATGGAAATGCATGATTTGTCTTAAGTTCTTGGGCCTCGTGAGCGGTCCCTCTCTAGGGTAAGGTCGCTCGGCGAACGCTACTGTATTCTGGGGAGCACTTTGCCTGTGTTGCATCCACAATTTCGTCATCTTGATAGCTTTTGAGACAATCGATGAGACATCTTCCAGGCGCAGGCCTCAAGGAAAACAGCCTCAATATGTGCGAGTCTGTAATTGGGTCAGCAGTTATTTAGACCCTAGAGCCGGCCGTGGGCCCTACGCAGTCTACGCGCCGTATTTTGCACACAGTAGAATACTTGACTGGACCCTACTCGGTGTACTGGACTCCACCCCCATACACGGGTATTAGGCGATTATCCACACTATGGATCCGTATGGCTGGGGTGCGCGAGTTGACTCTTACCGCTTCAGAGCGTACCCAAGTATCCCCAATGAACCTGATGACTGAAGGTATCTAATTTTGTGGTTGTGTTGTTGTAGCGCCGCTCTAACAAAGCCCTTCACACTAAGTCGTCCACACCTCTCTTGATGGTCACAAAATTCCTACATTAAATCAACGCGTCCATGAACTCGAATTCTATGCCTTTACTGGGTGTACCGCACATGTGCGATGTTTTACGGTCAGTTTCCCTGTCTCCACCCCGTGACATTTGCATAAGATGCTGCGTGTTCCGCAGCAATAGGGTGTTACCCAGCTTCTACCAATGGTCTGAGCGTTACCTCCATGACCGAGCGCGCGCCCACCGTCCGAGTAGTATAGATACTGTTGTCGACTGGGAGCACCCAACGTCGCTGATAAAACGGATCCTTGGGTTCCGCGGTGAGGCTCCGTTCTCCCAGTTCGACTCTGCACATCCTGTTCCGCTCTCCTCCTTGGTCTGCGGAAATCAAGAATCGCTGGTTTAGAACGGAGGCTTTCTTATGATTGTAATGCACACTTCTGCTCAACTCTCCACTCTCGTTCCGCGATGTCTCCAAGTACTCCATGCTGTTGGTGAGAGCCGGGATCGTAATCTGGATGCAGCCACAACACTTTGTGCGGTCAGCAGATGCGTGGACCGGAGTGCGACGGCAGATTCTGATGTAGATCTGTAGTCATCCGATGCAGTGGAAAATCTTCGGTCGAGTCCGCTTCGTAGTTGCAGGACAAACGGGACTAATCACGGCGCTTCTCCTTCATACATGAAACCCCCATAAGTAGAATTAGCTTGCTTCCGCGTTCTTGTTTGCTGTCCCCGAGGACTCCGGGGAATAGAGGGTGCAAGTGTGTGTAACATCAAGGCAGTGATTTACACCCCAGAAAGGCCCATTAGAAAGAGAGCTCTACTGTCGTATCTGCGGCCTATGTACTCGTTATGCTTAGATTTTCGCCCCGGCTCATTTCTGCTTACATCCGTTACTCAACGGTATATGGAACAAATGTGAGAAAAAGAAAGGCTTCTCGGCTCGGTCTTCGCAATACCCGAGCAGAAATCAACGTTGGGTCGTACCAGTTCTGAAATATCGACGGATTCCATCTAACCAAGTCATTCCGACGTATGCGGCCGGCCCATTTAACCCATGGCGTCTGTAGTCATTCGCTTTCAACCTCTGCCTGCATGTATTGCCTACTGACCGTGTCCTCCATGAGACCAAACTATCCCGCACTACCTTTCCCCGTATGATCGTAACCGTCTGACCGACTACATTTTCACATGCTGCTATCTGCAGGTTGTGAAAGTAAAGGTCGAATGAAGCAGCCGCGTTAAGTCAACCCTCATCTCAGCCACTATTCGCGAATTGTGGAGGTACCACTGAATGACACCTTCGGCCCACGAGTAACCAATAAAGTCCTCGCAAATCTCTGGAGACTAGTCAACGCGGTTACTATATGCGTTGTAGGTGCCCCTGGCCAAATGAATTTTGTCCCAATTTAGACTTCGTACCCGTTCGTGCAGTGCCATAATACAATCCATGTACACTGGCACTCCGCGAACAGAGGACTTCTTTTCCTCCCTATTCCTTGGGGAAATAACGTCCTAGGCTCGCTGCCTGTCCAATAAGTAGTAGATAGTGGATTATGAATGTATTCGTGCGTAGTTGGCTTGTGACCGGGTGTAAGAACTAAGGTCAGCAAATCTGACCCCGTCGTCGACAAGTACCGAGTCGGAAAAACTTCCAGAAACATGAGCGTTTCACTCACTGTCACTCTTACATCTTGTCTACGCGGCTTTACCACAATACGAGTAGTTGAGGCGGCCCGCCTCTTCGAAGTTTGGTTAATCTTTCCCTGACGGGAAGCTCTACACTAAGTTCCCGGTAGCATTGGCAGACCATATCGCCATCGCGCGACAAGGGATAGCCGTAAAATTGGCAGTACTTCTGGAGGGGTTTACTATCCCGGACATATATGATACAGAAAGTATTGGGTGTTTAATTCCCGACCATCGTTCAGTCTTGTTAGAATTCCTTTTTTGTCCGAATTGATTTACTTAGCATGAAAGCCTGTAAGCACTAGGTTTCACGATAAACGAAAGTAGCTAAAGCTGGTCGGGCGGAGCACAGCTTTATCTAGGTCCATTATTTAGCTTATCTAGGAGAGGCTGGTCTCCCGTTGAGTCTGCTAGTTTTCACATTTTGATAAGCATTCAGGAACTCAACGCATCTTAGGGGAAGTGACTGGTTAAAGTAAAGGTCCTATCTTAACCAACCTGCCGCGTATGGGATGGATTTGCCGTCTTGTTCTCTATCCAGTAAATGATAGGACGGGGTAGCGGCTTAGCTGGATCCCAGATGCCCAACACTATTGATAGCTCATAGACCGAGAAGTAGCGATCGTGGCCGATGGCCGTCCACACGTGTCCGTCACATACCGGAGGCTTCGGCCTGTACGTCAGACGACCGACCATCATAACAGATCATAGTTTTACCTAGTGGTATAATCACTCATACTACTCGAATTTATAAGTCGTAGGGTTAAATATCCACCAGACTAACGCTTATACCCTGCCGGCTAATTGGTAGATTAACAACTAGTATTATACCCGGAACGATGAGCCGTGTTCGCAGACAAGTCTGCTCACCAGTCTCAGCAATATTACTCCGTACACTAGTCCCGTCTTCTATAATCGGAACAACGGGCATCAACCGTAACAGTTCTAATTTAGATAGGATCGACCAGCAAATTCAGTTCATTGGTCTTTCCCGCTTGATTTCAGGTGGGCGCAGCGCGCAGGGTGCTACAGCGCAAAGTACTATTAATCGAAATCGCTAGGCAACACTTTAATTATCAGCGCGTCTGTTCTTCCACTGGGGACCCAGCGGACGGCCGCCACATAACTGTGAAGCTAAAGCACAACGTGCAAGTCATATACCCAAATGACTTGCTCCCGATTTGCAGTGCCATCGAGACGTGTTTCCATAATCAACGGAGTATTTGGAAGCGCATGCTAGTCACTTGTATGTCGAGCTGTGGCTTGTATAATTTGCTGGTCAATCGACAAGAGCCCAAGCTGAGAACTGGCTGTTGCTTATCGCCAAAACCGCCCCTTAGGCCATTTTTCGAAGCTCTATACCCGTCTGTGGTCCGATATTGACAATCGGTGGTTTTTTCACTAGCGTGTTCGCGAGACGGCTTCGATCGATCCGACAGTGCGCTGTTAGTTTAATAGTGCGTTTGCAAGTCGCCCAAAAAAGGTGGCCTTAGGAACTTAAAGTGAACACAAAGGTCATGATTATTCCCATTGCCTTAAGCGGTCAGATACTTTAATTCGGCTGGATTCAATGCACCGCCGTTGCTGTCTGGAGGTTCGCCAGAGGGCCTTTCCCCGATCGTTTCCCAGTTTCGTACTTTGATTCATCCGAAGCTATGGGATCTCTGGCTATGTAAACGATTCATCGCGTGAACCGTCTTGAAGTAATGTTATGGCCCGCGGTGGTGCGGAGCTCTGTTCAACCATGTGACCGAAGTGTCGTGTTACAGTTGTCGCGAGAGTAGCAAAGACCATGGGCTTCGAACCTTTCCTCTTCGCACCAAAGCTGGTGAGACTTAGGTACCGTGCAAGAACGTCTAGGTCCATTGCTGAAATCCCGCATTAGTAGCCTCCCTGTTGAACGGCCCCCCTAGATTATGTTTGTTTCGCTCGGGTCGTAACGGCCAACGTGTGCGTACGAGACCATATGGCGGGGCACTAATCCGGCACATTTAACTGCTGCTAACTAACTCTATCCACAAACCCGGTATTTCACAATGAGCAGGTCCCTATTCCTTTGTGGGAAACGGACATCGTTCGATAGGCGTGAGGAAGGCCATAACTAGTGCTTGAACCGGTCCGCTCCTTCGATTTGACGGAGCGATTAGTTAGTGTCAAGGTGAAGAACCCTTACAGGATATATGCCTTCGTTGCTAATAGTGCTTTGTCGCTCGATCCCTAACCGTTAATATACATCCCTACAAGCGGAGTAGCATCTGAACATCCACGACTTCTGGCTGTATGTTGCATCATTCACCCCGGCGCTTGTGTTCTCACATTCATTTTATGAGAATTTCAGCGCTAGAGCAACACTCTGTAGGTTATGCAAATTTATACTCAGAGAGCCATGGTATGCGAAAAAATCCTGTTATCCCGTGAACAAGAGCAGCCCAATCATAATATGAAAAACATACGGAGTAAGCCCCAACAGAGACATTTTTTACGTCTCAAACTCACCAATACCACGCGAATTCCACGGTTCGCGAGGTATGTGCGTGCCCAAATCCACCACACAATAGCAGTACTGTACTAATCGCAATATCCGGTTCGACAGGAATTGGTACACTCGCGTTTACTCTCATTATGCCACAGGTACTCACTGGTTCCCACTACGTGGGGCTAACGAAACTTCCAACCCTGGACCGGCAAATCTTATTTTGAAGCCTAAGCGTTAATAATTTCCCTATATCGAGCTTCGGTCACATAAGTGCTCTTGAAAAAAATGAAATGAGAGAGGGACGCGCACGTCCTTACATGCAGCGAGGTCGACAACCTTGAGCGTGCGTTGGCTAACTGCCGAAGTTACTGACCGTACATAAAAGCACCAGCCGTGGAGCCTTCGTCTCATGGCTGAAAAATTTACTGATACCTTACCGGTCTGATCGTCTGAATGTGGTTCCGATACGAACATGTTCGAGCACAATGTTAGCGATTGTATCTACCATCCGCCTAGCGGAATAAGCAATGCCACGTATTAAGCTCTGCAGTCGTACGGCTAGTTTATACAGCACATATCTAAAGCTCCGAGGGGGGAGCCACCAGGCCCTCCCCTACTGATAGAGGTGTGATAAAAGCTGCAGGGTTTGCGTAGCACTGGCGTACTCCCCGGATGAAAAGGGCCATTCACACGGTCATCGTGCTATCTAATATATACCCGTCCAGAGAATTCAGTCCCGACGGTAACGCGCTCTCCGAAGCGGGTTATTAAAGAGCGCATGGTATGTCAACACGGGCTCAACACAATTTTCCTGCCGGGACTTTAGCGCCAGGCTCGTGTTTGGGTGCATTGGAACCCAGCACCAAGAGTAAGCGATATTGAGTATATCCCGGTTGTTGTCCATTCCTCGTAAGTTTCCCTTCGGCCGAGAACAATCTTCGCATAACTAGAGGGTTAATATCTGAACTAACGCCAGTCGTTCAAAAAATCCTAAATGAGCATATTTATGGTGTAATCGACTAATTGGGCATGCCACTCGGAGGGGAATTTGATTGCTGACCTCGGGTTAAAATCGTACAATGTTTACCCAGACTTTATAGATCCCCCCGTTTCCGCCAGCTATAATTGTCCCTAGGAGATAACGTGATGACCAGTGCGGCACCAACGAATGACCACGCGGCTAAGACAGCAAGATCGATAGTAAGTAATCTAGACAACAAGAACGCGCTGCCCGAAGTACGAGGTTTCAGTCGACCCGTGACTAGACGGACCATACTTAATCCACTCCAGAATGGGTGGCGCAGCGGGGATAGCCACGGAAGCTCAGCCGATGGATACTGGGCGAGGGGTACGTACGGCACGGAGCTGCTACTCGGTACAGAACCATTGAAGAACCCGCTGGCTAGGCTAGGATCCTGACTATCAAATTTTATAAAATTGTAACTTGTGAGCATTCTCGTAGTCTCGGAGGAAACTCAGCTTCAACTGGGCGGAGGAGCGGAGCTGAACTAACGACAAGTAAATCGAGTGTAGCCCACGTCATTCCTAGGCGTTCCCTTCCCTTGTATAATAAACTGAATCTATTATCTGTTAGTGTCTGAAATAAGCACATACTATGCAGTTAGCTGGATGAGACGAGGTCTACCTTGATATCCCATGGTGAATGTAATGTTTCCCAAATCTTGGTTTCATGTATCTGGTTGCACTTGAGACACATTAGCACATTAGTTGCAGCGCAAGCCCGGGACTTCGCCTGTGGGGGCGACGTCCAACGAAGAGGTCTTTGAATAACTATTCCTGCGCGGCTGGGTCACGACCTTATATTTCCCAGCAACGAAGCCGAACAGAGGTTGACTTTGCTCCCGCGAGAGCTTGTTTCATCGATCTTCCGACGAGCGTTAGACCTGATAACACCTGTCGCGGTTACATAGTAAGATCGGTGTGTACGGCGGTCCTGAAGTGGTAGCCAGCAACGTCCAGAAAGAGAAATAAGGTGTTTTCATTGGACATCACGCCTTTATTCAAGTAAACACGTACTGCTGGTTTCCGTGACGGAGGTGGGACCATTCTTCTGGGCGGTTGGCTCGCAAACTGCTTAAATTACAATGCGTGCTAGAAGCAAAGAGACTAGCCTACGCGTCTTGAGATCCTTCTAGACTGGATGCTAGATATAATAGGCACGTAAGAGAGATCTTACTCCGCGACTCGCCACCATTCCGGGTATAGTCTCATTCAGTGTGAGGGCGTAGATGTAGACCGTGGTTGCGACAGCGTTCATGACCTTGTGGGATCCTAAAGATATCACGAAAAGTCCTATATTTCGATTCAGAGCTACGTTATCAAACCTATTCCTTGTAATGTTAGACTCAACAGTTGTGTTTTCCTCTCACCAAGACTTACGTGTCTTGCACCTTGTCAGTTTCTTTTGGTTGGTAGCTGCGAGGCAGTTGTCTACTTCCCTTTTCGGTGGGGGGTTTATTAACTCTTCGTCCCTGTCTGGAGTGGACGTTGCTAAGGGTACTAGAGTTTTTTGAGTCATTCCAAACACCCATTATAATATTTGTTACGTGCGATTCACCACAGCCAAGCAATATACCCATTCGCTTTAGCCCCTCTATCGCCATCAGAGTATGAACAATGCAAGGAACGGCATAGGTCCTCATCAGCCCACTAGGTGAAACGTCTGTGTCAACGACATATGCATGATCGACTTCGGGCCGTTAACAGTAATAATGTTCAACGTAAGCCAGTCATCGCTCGTTGTCATCGACGTCCGGGGTTTATCCCCTACGTCTACTCGAGTGAAAGTCTTATCCAAATAGTGCTCATACTGACCAACCAACTCCTATGGAGAGCACTGGAGAGGACCATTCAATATCATATGGGTAGAGACTGATGGAACCCGGTCATCGCGTCCTTTGGGTTGTGCCCGCGAAACATTGTACCATGCATCCTAAAGGCGGAGACCGCAGGGGGCCATCTAGGTTTGTGTCTCGCGACGGCCAGACCATGATGTGTTCTGCTGTAAGTTGTAATGATCCAGGACAGGCTAGGATGGAGCTCAACTACCAATAAACCTAGTTAGGCGAACGTCACGGTGAAATGCCCATGACCCTCTTGCATGAGGAGCCTTCACAGCATTGTTAGGTATGTACATCTAGACCGTGATGCCTGTTTGACGGATAACCTAAAATACCCCGTAACGACTCAATGCGACCACGACAGACTAGCCGACGTGGGGGCTTTTATCGGCGATTGTTATCTCCTCCTCTAGGGGGTGTGTCCAATAGAGAGCTGGTGTATCACCCTAGCGTAGGGACGTCGTAGGCGTAGCAATCAAAGTGTTAGCAAATGCAAGGAGTTATAATCGTGAACGCGTAATAGGGACCTCCGATATCTGACCCTACGCTTCTAACCAGATGCCACTCCATAGCAGGAGAACTTTTTCGCCGAGTCGTTATGTACGCTCATCGGTAGGTTCGGCACCAGTAAACGACACCACTGTTGCTAGGCTCTACCCGGGCCCCCGAATCGCACCCCACCGTATGGCATGGTGGCGCGATAACTTATACCGGTCCTTAAGATCGGTTTGTGTCTTCGATGTGTTCCCATTCACCTCATCCGAATGAACAGCCTCACACGCAGGGAACTCTAGCAATAGCGGTAACATCCTCGCTGCTGCTTCGTGTCGGTTCGGGATATTACAGCTTCCAGTTCACACAACTTGAACCCTTGCTCGGTCTTTAGGATTTTGCATTAAATCTTGCGTCCCTCCCACTAGTTTGTTTTGCCCAAAACTTTTTAGGTTACTCTATCGGCACACCTACCTATGCCTTCAGTATTTATGTCATCGACGCGGCTGGTGGTGCGTGACTTCCTCCTACGTGGGAGCTGGCTATAATCGCCCACCATATCGTTTACTACGAAGTCAGTCCTGGTCGGCCCTGTCCGATTGCAGATCATAAGTAAAGCTACCCTATACGCCCATTGAATATCTACGATAACTGACGCAAAATACTATAAAGCCGGACAAACTGGATTTCGTCGATACGACTCTCTCGTTTGTCCACGTAATCACGCTATTGTCTGGATAACCAAGCCACTCTATCGGAGTGTGTACTGCACCATCGCCTGTAACCGAGGTCAGAGATTGTCGTCCTACTGGAATGCCTCACGATGACCAGGTCGGGTCTTAATAAGAATGAGCCGTGCTTCCAGACCTAAGATTTATCCATGAAACCCGGTTTAGAGGAAGTTAGGGACAAGTTTCATTCCTAGGGTATGAACTGAAAGAAAACTAGTGTTAGGACATATGGATTGCCTGGCGTACTGAGACCCACGGAGGTATAGGGAGGTACTTCGAGGTTTTATGTATGTGTTTCCAACAGCTGATCTCCTTTCAATCCTCCCGCGGAATTGCTATCTAGACAGGGGGGGAACCGACTGCACCGCAAGAATACACACCTTACAACTTTAAAGGGCCTGGGGAAAGTTTCGTCCTTTGAGCAGTTTCTCAAACAGTAACTCAATGTAGAAGATAACCACTTTATACCCGTCGTAACCGAGTTTGTCCAGGTCTGCACTCTTCTCCATGCCCTCATCAGTATCAATAGACATCTTTCACATTCTTCGGTGTAGAGTTTTTGGCGCGGGATTAATGCAAACTCACTCTATGGCCTACAGTCAGCTAGAGTATAAACCGTCTCCGACTTCTAAACCCTCCGCCGAGCTATAATCTGCATTAAACACCAGCGGCCTGCGTCGTATTGGGTGCAACGATACTAGCCAATGAAGCAGTCTTCCTGTGCTGTGCATATGTGTGGAATGGATGTCCATGGCCTGCCGCTGTCGTAAGAAGTTCAAAGTAGGTAGCATTCTCATACCTGATCAACGGTGACGGGCAGTCTTTGCTACTCGAAAACTACCTGGCGACCGCGCGTTTCGGTCTCATTGAACGGTTCCGTGGGATCCAACTTCCAGGCCAATGTCATTCATTCAGGCGAACGGACTGGTACTCAGAGCACTGTCTGGCGGACTATTGTAGTGAAAGTGTCATTTGGCCTTACAGAGATTTATTATATGGCTACGTATAACAAAGTGACAGATTAACTAGTCGCCGTCACAAACCCAGCTTAAAGGACGCAACCGCCACTTTAGTACGTCCTTTGTCATGATATCGTTTTTTTTAAATAGTACAGCGTATTAGCGGGCATCTTAACCGCAAACCGCTAATTCACTCGAGCGCTAGGCTGAACTCTTTCTAGGGATATCCCACAACGACTTTATAAGACATTTACCGCGATATCTCCCTGGGACTCCACGTGAACAATTTTCGAACAGTCCGTCGTACGCTACTGTATCGTTTAGCTAATTTTCCTGCCAGTATTATCCTATACAATCGGATCGTACTTGATCGTAGGCTTGCTACAAATTGTTTAAATGTGTCTGAGCGTTTGTTTTCCAATTTCTTAAATGGCCCGGTCAATGAATACTAGAAGCAGACATCCGCACACCTTACTCACACGAGCTGTTCACGCTCATTGGCAATACATAGTGCTAGTACTCAGTTTTTAGACCAAGTCCGCCGAACCCGGCTATCATACAGGGGACCAGGGGACGCCCCAGATATTCTTAGGGATCAGAATCACGTCCTAACCCCCATGGCAGCTTCCAGAAAAGTATGAAGCGACCCGTCTCTCTTTTTGTTTGGCGAAACCCCTTTTGGCGCGGCATACCCGCCTATTCTAGGTTGAGATCGGATTGACAACACCATTGTAGTCATAGATGATCAGTCCAGATCCTCGATTTTACTTTTGGAGCGTAAATCACAACCAGACCCAGTCTCCGCCATGCTTGTCAAATTCCGTCGTTGCGTATAGACTGTCTCGGGGGGGACCTAGCCTGGGTAGTCCCTTCGCCGTCGAACTTATCCGTCTCCTACGCATGAAGCATATGTATAAACTGACCACGAAGAGCAATTATCCTTCGACTAATAGCCTCCCGGATTAGCTGTCAGCGGGACGAAGTGTCTTCGACATGCCTTACTAATCGTAACCTGCAGTGAGCAGTGATATCACCCTTGAACTTTTCTTCCGTCGATGTCTACTGATGGTATCCGTGATGGAGAGTGGCTTACAGAATCGCGATTATATGAAACCTGTGTACCGGGTATCTACTCGGGCGATGCCCGCTAACTAGTAGCATCCGAGGACGTCAGAGTACGTTGCCTTCCGACTGTACCTTGATTAATCCAGGCCCAGAGTACTATTCGTACCGGTCATGCCAACTTTGAGCTTTATACCTTATAGCTATGGACTTTCCTTTAACGCTAAGTCGGGCAACCAGTATGATGTTTGCGTCGAGGAGCTAGATGTCATGTCAGGAAACCATGTTAGGTCGGCTCTAAAGCGTGTAAAACAGGCTTATGTAGATATATAATGCATAGCAACGAGCCAACTTCGCGACACTGTCGTCTTACTGCGTCGATTGCCTGTGAAGGACGCTAATACTCTCCGGCTTGGACTGGCACTATAGAGCGATTCCTAATGCGGTTCGCGGGAACTTTAGCTCTTGTAAAGTGAGAAATCTACTCGTATGCGAGAAAGCAGACGGGCACACTTGAGTGCGGACATCTACGAGTTGTTGTTCAACGCCATACCTACGCGTTGAATGACGTTTAAGCTTGTATTAATCGGATGGAACACCAGAGTGTGCGGGTAATGTGCACATACTGAGTACAACTCAAGACAAATCCAGTTTTCCTCACCTGAATGACCTTTCTATTAACTCAGCCCCAGGAATGGGTGGCTTTTAGTTCATATGATTCGCCGAACTCATTTTCCATTGTGCTATCTCCCACGCGCGTGAACACTGTGATACCTGTTCTCGCTTCCACTACGATCTGCCCGAGCAATCGTTTGGTAGTGAAAGAGGCTTTAATGTCCTTGTCCTGGCCTATTCGCACCTTGCAATTCGGTGGAGGGTTGTACAGGTGAAGTGGCTTCGTCACCGTGGACTCATGATCGCACCAATGGTAGCTCGGATACCTTCGGTCTTAGGGAGTCACTGTTAAGGCAGAGAATGACAGACAAAGTGGCCAGAGGGATACCATGTACCAACCTATATTCGGTCTCCAAACGATCTTGGGTATAAGACACGCGTAGAGGCGGCGACGAGTGTAAGTTATAAGTCTAGACCTAGTCCTTAGCATCCGTGGCCTGAGAAGTCACCGGTCGTGGTAATTGCTTTCGTGCCTCGAGTTTCGGGAAAAACTTTCAGAGAAATGCGGGACTCAAAACGACGACTACATAAATGCTTGATAATTATCCGAGTACGCAATCTGTACATAATAGATTTTCCAACTCTTGTAGTCTACACCGGTACCCTATTATCTGCGGGTTAGGTCATATAGTCGTTATGTGTTCGAGTCAGGGGACCGCCACTGATGATTGGGTCGAGGTGGTTTGTTCCCGCCGCCCTCCATGCACGGACGGCAGTGAGCCGTGAATCGACTCGTTACGAATTCGTCCCAACTGCTCCCAAAGGCTTCTTCCCTACTTGCGGCCCTGAGCGTCCCTATACCCCTCTGGGAGGAAGATAAAGCCCTACGGCTTCCGATCCAAGCGCCCCGGTGGTGACCGGCGGGTGCCGAGGGCTAGAGAGTACATTGTGAGCTAAACTAATGTGGACAAGCCGTCCTGTGGTCTTAAAGCCTGACAGTTGCTTGGCTGCATCAGACACCATGTATCTCTCCCCTCTTTGGAGCATCAAAGACGAGCCGGTTAAGTTATCTACGAAGGGCTGTGTTTGAGTCTTTTAGCTATCTCGATTGACTAATCAGATTCTCAGCTTCATTCCAATAATGTTGACTGGTCCATTTAACACGACATTAGCCCTGACTCGAAGAGCTTTTATCCTTTCACGCCACACTAAGTACGTTTCCCAAGGACTGGAGGCTTATGGTTGACACAGCGTTACAGTCAATACTACATGGGCCCGCTCGCAACACCCTATAACGAAGGCGCACTTTACATACGCGTTGCTACTTAGGCGTACTCCGCCCAATTTGACTGAGGGGGATTTCCTTAAGCGTAGCCTAATACCGCGTTGTAACTCCCCGACGCTCCGCGGCCGTCATGTCGAACGCGTCGTTCACTGCAATA
Organism: Callorhinchus milii; assembly: GCF_018977255.1. Classification (NCBI taxonomy): domain Eukaryota; kingdom Metazoa; phylum Chordata; class Chondrichthyes; order Chimaeriformes; family Callorhinchidae; genus Callorhinchus; species Callorhinchus milii. The sequence goes on along the minus strand of NW_024705300.1, from coordinate 10,028 downwards.
ATAAGTAGATAACCCCAGGATTGTACCTCCGATCAGTCATCGTACTCTACGGAACTAACTCTATAAGGGTTCGAGAGAAGTAACCGGGCCCATAGGGGAAAAGGGTAGTAACCGACATCCTTTCTCCATTGTCTTAGTGTTGCTCGTAACGGGACACTTCATTCGTAGCAGGCTTTCTTTAAATATAGTCCATTTTACCGAAATTCGCGAAGGCTAACATCGTCTAAGTCAAATAAGCTGGTGCTCGTTCATGAAATCCCTTCCGGGTCCAGTTTGCGCCCAAGCAACCCGCACGTGTGATCGCATGCTATCCATGTCAGGCCGTAAATGTCTTTCGCCCGTCATTCGTAAAACGGGTCTCCTCCTCGCGGTAATAGGGGCGGATGTTGCACGGCCTTCGGCTTCTTGGGGAACTCTGCTCGTTGGCACTTGGTGTGTGTGCTTGTTCGGAAGGATTACGAAAATAGGGAAATACTACCTATGCGAACCTGTTTGACGGGCTTACCGCTCACCTACCTGACGACGTATCGGCTCAGGGGAACCGCGGGCATCTAAGACCGCTACCCCTAAGGCGAGGATGGAGATGTGTTCGGCTGTGCCGCCATATTCACTATCTATGCCCCTACTTCTCGCCACGCTCCAATACGCCCAGTTTTAGCCCACCGAAAAGCATTATGGACGAAGCATTAACTACGTTCTAATGATTGCACGATAATCTTTTCGAATAGTGCCATTATTTCCGTGCGACTTGATCTAGGTTTTCCGCCAGTTGTGGCGTACATAACACGGTCTCTGACATGTTGGGAGCTTTATCGTGCGGAAAGGGGCAACATGGCTTCTGTTGGCCGAAGTGGTCGGTGTTAATATAGGGACACGCAGGCATACAGACGTGTTGAGAACCATGACAATCCTGTGGTTTTCACTGCAGATTTCGGTGGTATCGGGATGTCCTTGGCTGACCACAGTAGAGCACTCATACATTTAGCAGCTTATTAATGGCGTATGCGTATCTGGCAGGCAAACCCGGCGTCTCACCTGACGCATCTTCGAGTGGGGTTATTTAACGGAGCACCACTACATCACCGCGACATTTTCCTGCCGCTCAGGTTGCCGGCGCTACGGATCTAGTTACTAATGTATCAGCGATTATTGACGGCTGTAGATTGCTAAACCACTCCATAGTCCGAGTCTTCCCTTCCCATGCGAGAGGACGCTACACTTGTTCGGCACAGGCAATCTGGATTTTCGAACTGCCATCCTGTCTTGGGTTGATGACCGCTAGAGGACCGAAATGTGTTCATGCTGTAGATCAAAAGGGCACTACATCGCGGCGTCAGAGATGCTACTAATGTGAGTGCAAGGAAAGCGTAGCCACGAATGTTTCTGCCGGTTCTAGCCCCGGTCGTAATATGGATTCTAAATGAAACCCAGGTTAGACGGACCCGCGTAACTGCATGTAGCCACAGCATTTGCGGAGATCAACTCCTCAGATATTGACCCAGTTGGCAGCGACCCTTGTCCAGGGTATGTCCCCCCAGGGTGTGTTCTAATCTGAGATTTGGGTCTCGCTCCCAGGGATCAAAATACACACACGAGCTCAGAGAAGATCTGACTCCCCTGGTCGCTGGCCTCCACTCACAGTGAGGAGTACACTAACTACATGTTTGCATTCATGGCTCACAGACTCGCTTAATGGAGCTCAAAGCCGGCACAACATGACCTAAATCATTCAAAACTTTCTCACTGAGAGGAAAAGCACAGGAAACCCGTCCAGCATGGCGACCTAATCCGATATAACCCTCGGTCCCTGTCATCCGGGGTATGAACTCGACCCGTGTTATTACGGGATTTACGCGCCCTTGTACCCTTGGGCGAGGCGGACAACAACAAGTAGGCTTCCCAACCAGGTGTGGCATTGCTGCATGATAAGACTAGTTAACCTCCGGCAAGGACAAAGCATGCCCACACAGGCTTGATTGCTATTCTACTCTGCTCATTCACAATTACGCCCGAGGGCATATATGGATTGTCTCTACGGGGACCAGTAGGAGGCTATCGCTGGGTGGCCCTCAGTATAGACTAGGTCGTGCCCGCACGTTCTCAATCTAGATAGTAAATTTTATTCTAATGCGTTGGCGGAAACAATAATTGGAAGACTGGTCCAGGACAAGCGGCTCCCGCTTTAGGGAGGAAGATCGCGGGTACGACGTTCACGTAATGAAGTCCCATCACGACGCCTTCTATTCTCTGTTACGCAGTCTGGGCTGCTTCGGCTATGTCCCGAATGCCCGTCCTTTTGTAAACACAAATAAGCTCGTGCGCATAAAGGGCTTTTTAAGACATTTCGCTTACGAGCTTGGTCTCCATGAAGTTTGGATCCCACCACGCTTGTGGTGAAGATGAAGGGCTAGGCAATGAGTGCAGCGGTGTTCCCCAGTCATAGTCTCAGGGCGGTACATGACGCTGATACTCTCCTAACTATCGTCCAGAGCTGCGTAAGAAGTCAGGTGGTCCCTATAGCCGTTGCTAGCAGGCTTTCAACCTAAGGTGAGTACCACTGTTCGTCGGCTCTATGCAGTTCCCTTCTTTACATCGCTTGGTTCCCCAGGTCTACCATGCGGTCGAGATCGCCCATGGAGGCATAAACAGCTTCCCTAGGAAATTTAGGGAATGTTCCATGGTAGCAATGGTTAGCGCTGACGGATACGGCTATGAAACCTATGGCCAACGAACGGCCTCCCCATCGTCTGAACTGAGACCAAATTCATAAAAGGTCCGAATTCGACCCGATCGCTCCGATACGTGACTTTACATAACGAACTAAGTGACGTATCGTGACTATCATTGTGCGCGGACCCGGACCAAACGCCGGAGTGCCTCTACCGTGTTCGCCGGTTTTGTTAGACCGCGACGAACACCGGATAGCGCGGGGGTCTGAAACTACTGCTCCAATGGGTGAAGCTTTATTCGGGAACCGCTACGTCGACCCCAAATCCGGTCCGAACTCTTGGGTCGAGTGTAATAGCGACGAGAGCAACCTTAATTGTGCTATATCCGCGTAAGTAGCCCGAACTTTATAAATCTGAACTGGACTCGGATTAACTCAACTCCAGAGGATTAAGATGCCAATACACATGAGTGAAGTATCAAACAGCGGGGTTTTTTGGCAATCACCAGACGGGTCCGGTCAACCGTCCTTTATAGTCCACCACTGGACCAGTCCGCCCGGGATTATGATAATCTTCCGGCGGCCAGAGGATGGCCTGGCCTTCCGTATTAGACCCGCCAAAGGTTTCCAACTGCGGACGTTGATATATGGTGAATAAAGGGCTAGACACCATCACGGGGTACTACTGGACGAGGACAATCCTCACAAAACTCTTACCGAGGGTCTACAGTTCTACTGGAAAGAGCGAAGAGGATTTCGACCAGTTTCTTTGGGTCTTCAGGCGCGCCTCGGGGGAATGATGCTAGTACCAACTCTGCGGAATTCGGCGCGAGGTTGACTCGCCTTCCACGTTCGTCGAAAGTCTTGTATGTGTAATGAGTATAATGCGGAAGCGAATGGAAAGTACTGTGGGCCCCCCTCATAGGAACCTCCGAAAGGACTCTGTGGCATACGCCAGCTCGGTGATGGCTGGTTGTACAACCCCTCCTATGTGGTCTAACCGCGGGTGAAAGATGAGCTTTGTCATCATACTACTTTGGGTCCCCTATTGAGGAGTCTTGCGATCAACGACTTTGGGGACCAAGCGCCCAGCTACACCAAATTCGCAGCTTAGTCTGTTGGTGAAAATCCCAGTCCACGTTGGTGCAGATATAGGCACTAGGTAGTACGTTCTTCAATATTGTAACCCATGCTAGGAGGCTGCAACCAGCCAGGAGTAATACGGAATACAAGTGACAGGGTCTACGCATAGCGTTCATTCCGCGAGATTCAGCTGACCTGCGTAATAAGCAAGAACACAAATGTGGGAAGAGGGCTGAATTAGTGGAAGTAATAGACATTCACCTTTACCGCGTAGGTACAGGCCGACGCTCCTTACTCATGGGTCATATACTCGGTGGCACAGGCGAAAAATCACACCCCGTACATTAACACGCGTTTCTTATCGAATTTGAAACTGATAACACGGGCTCTAATACTGATGGATCGAAAGCCTCCCACTTTGCGATGTCTCTTTAAACCTATAATTTTACTCTGAGCGATATAGCCCATGTACCAGGCTAATTGAGCAATCGGGCGCGGCTGGGTATATGCGCCACTCGCGTTACGTGGTCCGTGGCTACTAATGGCTCCATGATAGTTTCCCATTGTGATCGAAAGACGTAGATCGGTGTCCTAGTTTGTTGTCACTTCGCACACAGGTTGCTGTAGTGTTTGAGTCTAGTCCCTCCCGAACGCCGTGCACTACTCACTAGGATTCCACAGGCTTATTTGCCATCCGAAGCTATCGACCATTATGAGCCGAGTAGTCTGCTGACCATTTATCCACCCTCCGGCCCCGGCAACAGGATGAGTTCGTCGCTGTATCCCTAATGGTTTACCAATGCCTTCGAGGGAACAGCTGGTTCACCATTGGGGCCGCGAGTCAGCAGGTATACTAAGCCGGCTGCTGTAGTTAAATCTAGAATGATAACCAATATATGTTAAGTGTCTCTAATATATGCTAACGGTTGAGTATTGAGGATGTGACATTTGCTTTACACCAACAACACATGCATGGACCTCCCTTTCCTACTTGAACTGTGTTCACGGTTTGATTGATGGACTACCTGCTAAAGTCGACCCTCCCCAACCGGCTGGGTTTAAGCAACTTATCCGGGTGTGCAATAAAGTAGGGCGTTTCCGTCCGCTCTTATTCGTCTGGCGAAGTGGGAATCGTGGGGAAAGGCTCCCATCAGTCGGGACATAGGCAAGCTTGTTCCCCTTCAGAAAAAATAGGTTGACGCGTAACATAACGCCATCGAAGTAAACCCGAATCCTTTAATCCCACGTGCCGACCCCATCACAGTCATAGTCGGGAAATGCGTAATGCGCTATTGAGACGCTCAAGGCGCCGATTGCCCTATGCATTATTATATAACTACGGATTCGCTAGCCTTCCCGCGCCTCCGTACATCTGCTCTTTGCGATAGACGCTCTTTCTGTTTAGACTTCGCTGATGCATAAACAGCAATTCTGCGGAAAAGTACACGCTTGACACGCTATCGGTCTGGATTGACGATGAACTACAACCCCGCATTATGGCAGTGATCTTCTACTCTGTTGAAGGGTAGAGCTCGGAGCCGTGAGTACTTTTCCACGGAGTCCGACATTCTGTAGATATTCCCGTACTTCGGCAGCAAGATGTGACGTCAAATTCAGACCGATCCAGTTAGATAGACAGATACCAAGCCTTACGATCGGCTCTGAAAGTTACACCCGCTCTTTGTCCTTTATTCTGCACGCGACCGCAACCCTGTTCTACATGAAATTGCGGTGTAACAAGGAAGGGCGAGAGACTGAAGGTCGCCCTCCTTGGGGCACAGTATGTCTGGTGAGGGCCAGTCCCCGCTCGGACAGAGATCCTCGTTCCTCCACAACTTCTAACCGAATGAGGGCACCTTGCGGGCTTATGAGCAACTAATGGAACGAGTCGTGGACATACGTAGGCGGTGAATGAGAGGATCCCACCCTCGTGTACTCATCGGCTACTTGGTCATTAAACAGGTGCCCGTACTGTCGTTGAATTATCCGACGACGCGTCTCTATTTTCTGGAAAATCAATCTAGAACAGAGGTCTGCTATGACATCCGTAACATGGAAGCATCCGGAGCTCAGTTCAGTCTCGGTGCTGTTAGGGATCAAATGGGGCCACGCGGGCTCTCAGACACATTCGGAGGTGTTGTTGTTTTGGAGCCTAAAGTTTAAACCAGGTATTCTTCCTCGCACGTAATTGAATTCCGAAGAACCGCCCAGGTCATACATCAAACGCCTTCGGAGCGGTATGGGAGGCGAGTACACGTCTTCATGTTAAAGTATGTCCAATTTTGTGCTTTGGCTGCTGTGGTGGCGGACGCCAACGACAGGTGAGCAGGATCATGCCATGTAAAGTTGTAGGTCCCCCAAGTATTGCACAACAAGTTTCCATAGTAAACCCAACAGTAATCGCGGTAATGCGCCCTTTTACCTGCGTCTAGCGATTTAGATGATAGCATCCTTTTTCTAGGAAAATGCTGGTCATGCTCCTGGTCGACGGTGCCCAGAGATTATAACGACTATAGATCACCATGCTTAGGAGTCATCTAGTTAGTAAAGTCTGCGTTAAGCGGAAACATGATTATCCAAAAAGAACGCCCAGCACGTCGCTAAGTCTAGAAACCTGCTGCGAGTAATAATCGACTGCCTTCAAGCTGTCTAGCTAAGGCTTGCTTCATGGCGCGCAAGTATGGTTCTTGGATGAACACAGATCGAAAAGCTCATCCTTGGTCCCTTTTACACACCGTGGGTACCGTTGGCCTATTGCAACCAAGACAGAAACCTTAGCATTCGTGCTGCCGAGAGAGTGGCGCTCCGCTCTACTTGGAAACAATAAATCCGCTCTCACTTAGTCATGCCTGGCGTCCCAATTGACTGGTTCGTGCAGGGCGACATTACTGGCCTGTATTTAGTGACGCTTAGTTTTCGTGCGTTAGCGCCGTCGCCCACTTAGAAGTCGAGAGCCCGTAGTCACAGCACGAAAGTATCTGCTCATGTAGGTCCCAGTGAGCGTCTTACGTATTCTGCTGTTGATGAGCTGGGTCATCAGGTCGTACTCACCACATAGGCAGGTCACGGTTAGCGGGTCCTGATAACTTTCGGTAAGGCAGCTTGTATATTGTTTCAGTATCGCAGTATGCTGCGCCTTTACATAAAGGCCAAGATCCGGAAATTCCCGTGAGCCTACGTAGTCCTTCGGGGCGTTCGGGATTCCAGGTTTTGCTCTCAAACCTGTCTACCCTGTACTACCTACCGTCTTGTCGGATGGATTGCCCGCTAAGCCATATCGCCTTCTAACCTATTCAATCATTAGGGTTTTGCAATACAACTCGTCAGTGATCCCAGGTCTAATAGAAGATTCCTGGAAATTAAAGTACTGCGTCGCTTTGATGCGCCGTCCCAGTTCTCGAGTACCGATGTAAACAGTGTCGATTCCTGATTGTGGCGACCCGATTTTATAAAATATTAAATGTGGCTTTACCTGTTGATAATCTTTATCAGGCTTCTAGTACGTTCACTTAATACCTGATGTCGAAAGTCTGAATCGTGACCTAACAACAACCTACTTAACGGATTTGTAAACAAAGGTAGTAGGTGTCAGTGAACCCAAAAACGTCCGGTACGCACCACGGGCTAGACCAAAAGTACAAATTTTCCTATCAACGGATTAAGACCTCGCTAGGATCCCTTTGGCTGGCAGATAGTGTACCCCCCGCTGATCTATTCGAGCAGGGGGTCCTGTTAATGTCGGTAATAATCTGGTTGCGGCAACAAGCTGGCATTCCACAGAGCACCGTAAGGTTTTCGGGTAGCTCCGCCCAACCCACCTCCACTGCTGTAGCCTTCTAATAACTTTAAGGCAGGGCCAGACTACAGGCGCTCGCGACCTGACTGTACCCCGGGCGGGCTGAGACCTCTTCCTTCCGGACACCCAGTATCAAATCACCGCACGAAACGACCCACTTGGCGAGCATCCTTTCAGTCCCTACGTGACTAGCTCTCCGGCGTGCCGTCAGCTCACTATATCAAACGAGCCCTGCTAGATCAGCGGAGCGGGTGTGTTGATGCCCGTAAGGGACACATTTCGGATAGTTCTGACGACCAGATGACCCAGGCTCCTAGAACCTACGATACCGACTGGGTCACATATAGACCTACCTCGAGGGATTCACTGCCTGGCCATGTAATTGTCTACAACCCCAATCAACAAGGATGCTTCTTAAGAATAGAGGGGAACAACGCCCTGACAGTCTGTGACTTCGTTCACTGGAGCCCAAACGCCGCATGCTAGTAAGCACTCCGGCGCCCTCCCCGGCTATCCTGCGTGATAACAGCTATACCATTGAAGCTAGCAACCTTCACTAAGCTAGTTTGCATCTTGCATAGGCGTTTTACTCGTTTCGTTTGCGGGGATTCGTTTTAAGTCCCCGGTGCCCTTCTGCAGCTCTCGAAGCTTCTCGGGATTTTCTTCTTGTCTCAAGCCAGACCCGCGGTCATGATGCTTATGACGCGGGCACCAGGCCCCAGATCATTGGTGCGGGTGATTAGTAGGGTACTGATGCAAGGTCATGTCGACTTCGGTTATGATGCCTTCGCTATTCCGCGGAGACGTGGGCACGTTTAGGAACAGACTACCATGGACCGATGTGATCACGGCAATAAGCTACCCGATGGATCGGCTGTAGGGAATTGTCTAACTCATGGAATCATTCCTTGAACTACTTATGTGCTCTCGCAGACATAGTTATATCACGATTGTTCCAAGGGGGGTTGCAGCGTAGCGTAGTGTTTGTATTCAGCAAGGAATTATAGTCCAAAACGCTTTACGAGTCAGTTAAGGGCTCTGTATAACGCATAAAATATGGGGTCATCGGGGTGTCCAGTTTGTGTGACAGCGAATAGAGTATGTTTCGCGGTTACCTTAACCGATCGAAGGTTTGTGTCCCTTATGTTAGACAATTCGCACTGTCGATTTGTAAAGCGTCCTTCAATACCCGGTTCAGTGACGGTGACATGGTCAACCCTGCTTACACATGGATTGGCGCGCTCATAAAAGTCAGTCTTCCAACTTATGAAAAGATTAGCCTAACGTGTCTGATCCGTCTTTCATTAGAGGCGGATGCGGGACTTCTAAGCATAGTTGGAAGGTTGGATCTTCGGCTGGGAGCTAGGTAACCGTAGATCCTTGGCGGGATAAGAGAGAAACAGTCAGGGTAAAATTCGCCGCGGCTTATCGCCTGAAAAAACATATTTGAGTAAATGGACACTTTAACTACGTAATAAAGATTCCCTTTTCATATCTGTCGGCTCAGGGTGGGACCCCCACCGCAAATCAATCAAGATAGCCCTTAAATAATACAATAAACTTACTAGTTGTCCATGGCTGGAATAACCTACGTAATATATACCAACTATCCGTTCGCTGAAAGAAGTGTGACATGTGGCTAAGTATAGTAATTCCGACATGACCCGTTCGAAGAGAGTGATAACTACCTCCTCAGGACGTACAAGAATTAAGGGTGTTATAATATCATCCTATGCCAACGAAGTTTAGATCGTCGGTTTTCCCGATATGAACGTACTAACATCCCAGACTGTACGCTTAGACCCGTATCAAAGGTTTGCATAACTGCGGTCTGTCTCCACCGATCAAGGAGACCTCAGGTACCATCCGAGGTAACCTGGACCAGCAAATTGACTATATCGGGTATCAAGCGTGAATCCCACGTCTTACTCATTCATCTGGGCCGGATGAACTCTGACGCCTCAACGCATCTCTCCACGACTTGCCTCTGGGTGCCTTTTGGCACCGTTGTTCATCATTTAAATTGCATCGGAACAAGACTCAGGGAATCAGCTTGTGCGCGCTCAACTCAACCACTTCGCAATCGACTGGGCACCCCAGACGTATCCTCCCGTCCAGCGTCTTTTTACGCCATTGACATTAGAGCCACGGGGGGTCGGTGTACTTCAAAAGGGTCTTGTATCGCCGCCCGGATTTGATATTGAAGGGCAGAATAATGAGTTTTGGCGTGTGTTAGAAGTTCCCATCTCTATCGTACTCGGTTTAGAAACATCAAGCCAGTAATCGAAGATGGGAAACGATGGGTATGGTGCGCACGTACCGAGGTCAAGGGAGGTCGGGTAGGGACTGAGCTACACTCTAAGCGAGGTGATTGGAACTCACCGGTCACTTGAGTTCCGGCTCAATAGATGCTGAGGAACTCGCCTCTAACACTATTTAATGCGGGAGGCTGTCCTATGCTTAATATTGTAGACACGCTGC
>NW_024705299.1:52359-55712 GCF_018977255.1 Callorhinchus milii | reverse complement strand
ATTGACATTAGAGGCCTTGGCGACACTTCAGCTGAAGGTGTCGCGACCGAATATTGAAGACTTCACTTGATTATTCTGCGTGAATCACGCCCGCTCGCAGTAAGCGCGTTCTCATCAGTTATGAAAGGTTGTATTTTTATCAATATTCTTCGCGCGTAATCCACGTAGGGGAGTTATCCCAGGAGGGCGGCCTGTTCTTTCAAGGAAATTACGGAAACGTCGGGAATTAAGATGAACAGCCCAGATAATAACCTGGGGAATTAGTTAGCATCTTGAAATACCGACGCTCCATGGCGGGTAATTTGCGTAAATAATCACGTTGAAGCAGTGCACGGGTAGTGGGGGATACCGGATACTAGTGGCACTAGGTCCGGCACAATTTCGGACCCCGCTTGGACCGAAGGCACCTCTAAGGGAAACAATAAACTTTGAAAGACTCAGTACAAATGCATGCCTCGGCTTCGGCGCAGGGCATTGGGTGTGGTGCTTTTGCTAAGGCGTTAAGTGATGACGGCAGGAAGACGATTTGGTACTCGTCTTCTAGGTCTATCGTTGTAATTTGAGGTAACTGATTAAGATGCGCTATACGAAACGTGGTTGATTGCGGAAAATCGCCATATGGTGGCATCGTTCACGTTACTCAAGACGGATATAGGAAGTGCGACGTAGTCCTCCAACTTCGCACAAGGGGGCGGTGGTTCAGATTCGACGTTAGTAGTCTTATGGACTGCAGCAAACACCTTTATGAACGATATTGTACTGGAGAATGACTATTCTGAGACGCCAACGACATTGAGTAGGATATGGGAAGGTGCCGAGACGGCCTGGCTGGCCGAAAATCGTGTATGAACGTTCAGCGAGTTGGTCAATAATATGCCTGTGACATAGCGGCCGTAGGGGAATTCCAGATTACACCGTGATGCTATTATATATACCCGGCTATCATCGGCAGTACGAGCCCAGGCTAAAAGTATGTGGAGTGGCATATGGGACGAACTCGACTCGATAGTATAGTGCCGATAGGGGTAGACTCCAGAAAGGTCCACACAACAACGTGCGTGGCTCCTCGATCTAACGTGTACCTCGAAGCCCGCACACGCTCGATCCTGGTTCGGGTGGCTAACGGCCTAATGGCGTGGTCATGACATTAACACTTGCGCGCTTAGGGAGGCAGGCCAGGGAACGTCTATTGTACTGATGTTGTACAATAATGTAATAGTAACTTAGTACTATGCCCACTAGTGATACACGTCATAGGCGAGCCCTGGCGCGGACTTCAGCATTTGATATTTCAGTGTGCTGCGGCCTTAGGCGAGGCCACATTCCGGCACACCCCACCTTCTACACCCTGCATGGCGTACTGTCCAAGTTTTCATTAGCTGGGATGTGTACTGCCTTCCTCCGCTTATGCGCTCTGATCGGGATCCGAGTGCTCTCGAAATTGAGCGCCCGGCCTGGCATAGCGTCCACGGACGTTCAGATGAACCCGAATCGCACAGCTCCTCAGGAGGATGTCACTCTTGGAGGATTATTATCGTCGGGGGGTCGAGGCTCGCGGACGCGGACCATTATTCACGTCAAATATAGACGTTAGAAATTGACACTCGACTGGCACATCGCAATGTATCTACTATTCGCTAACTGAGTAATTCTATTTGGTCCACTCAAAGCATCGATGGAGGGAGTTTAGGGCACATGTGAGGAGTAGTGATTGAACCGCGCACCGTCATGTTATGTTCTTGTTGTGAATTATGTGGAGTGGGTGCCCAAGCCAGACCCCGGACTATGTCATTTTAGGCTCAATGCGTACTAACACCCGACCGATCGCGATCCCTACAGCAAGTTGCAGGTGACAGTGGCAACGCGTGTCATTCCGTATTTGGATCCCGGTGTGCGGCCTCGTAATCCATCCTCTTAACGGTTGTGTCGCCCTACAGCACTTTATTGGGGATGACCCGAAACGATTGGGATACCGTTGTTAATAAGGGCCTAGGAGGGAGGGTGCAAACATACCTTTAAAGTAGCTCTTGTAAGGCGCGTTTGGACACTATGAGGTATGATCTCAAATGGGAAACGCGTACTATTTGAACGGTCCCACCCCTAGTCACACTGTGCCTCTTTGTTCCGGATATGTACCATAAAGGCGGGGTTCGTTCGAAGTTTTCTCTATGAAGGTCTATTATCACCTCTTTAGCCTAGTCCAGCTCGGACCAGACTCTCGACAATTCTAAAATTATCTACCGTATACACGACCTGCAGAACCCGGGTAAGCTAGTTGGAAGAAGGTCCACCGGTTCTCATAATGTGGCGGGGCAAACCGACAATCCCGTCCGTTCCCAGCTCTCTATTTTATTATGATTCACTCTTATGACGCAGATATCCGATGGTGCGGCTACAGGTTTATCGAGTTTCATAACCGACGGTGCGTCCTTGAGGGCCAAGACCTCTCCCTATGGAACATGGGAGGCGAGGCATAACAAGTACGCGTTACATTGTTTCTGCGTTAGGCTTGCGGGGCTGGTATCACTGTTGACTCAGTTTATAGACTCCCCCCCGACCGGCACGGACATAAGGGGTCTCGATCAAGATTCCCGAAGCCAGTGTGATACGTAGCAACATTTCGTCGCATCGGGCAAGCCATACATCCACAAATTCAAGTGGCTGGCTTTGTAGCCTCAAAAAGCGTCATTAAAACTGGGCACTGACCAGCTAACCGAAATTGAGAGGCGCGGGACGAGTGCCATTGTCGCTGCCCTTTGAGTTGGGGTCGCCGAGAACATACAACTGCCCACGTCCAGCACTCCATCCCAACGCATGAAACAGATTGCTTGAGTTGAATGCACAACTATCAACATGAGTCAGTGCAGCACCGGAATAAAGTCCCTTTTTTGACAACACCACCCAGTACACACACTCACACCGCATCTAAAGGATACCTTTAGCCCCACCCCAATGAGCTCATGACCTTATTAATCAGTGTGGACAGGTCGAGATAATCAAAAGTCTTGAGTTTCGAGGTAGATTGCAAACCGACCATGAACACCTGTATACGCTCTCCGATTTGGCCTTTGATACCCCCACCAACAATAGGCGTCACCAGAACTTGGTGACAAAATATAGGTGACATAACTATTGCGTACAGTCAGCACGGTACTGTATGTCCGCGCGCAAGTTCCCCTAATTATCGTGTAGGTCCTGCCGAAAATCGGACGTGCCTAGAAACGTGATGTGCGTCAACAAGATGAGCATATTGTCCAATACTGGCGGCGTCCAGGGATTTGTATCTACCGAAAGTTCTCCAAACTCCCAGTGTGGACATAACCATACGCTCGAACTGAAGCTCTTGACTTAGT
>NW_024705299.1:0-52329 GCF_018977255.1 Callorhinchus milii | reverse complement strand
CCTTCGTAGTGGGCAGGTAGGAACTTGGTTGGACAGCGCATTCGTGCACGACAGACAGACAAATGATCCCTGGTGGGCAGTGTGGAACCTGTTGTTCCTACCTGTATGTATAAAAGATAACTTGACTTTAGGTAGCCAGGCAGACAAGCTCCCTTAACTATTGCCCCCCCTCCTTAGGCCCCTCCCCTTAGGCCCTCCCCCTTAGGCCCCTCCCCCTTAGGCCCTCCCCCCTTAGGCCCCTCCCCCCTTAGCCCCTCCCCTGACCCCCTTTCCCTTAGGCCCTCCCCTGACCACCCCCCCCATATCCTCAGGCCCCTCCCCTGACCCCCTTCCCTTAGGCCCCTCCCCTGAGCACCCCCCCCCCATATCCTTAAGCCCCTCCCCTGACCCCCCCTCCCTCAGGCCCCTCTGATGACCCCCCCCTCAGGCCCTCCCTGACCCCCCCCCTCAGGCCCCTCTCCTGACTCCCCCCTTCCTTAGGCCCCTCCCCTGACCCGCCTCCCTTAGGCCCCTCCCCTGACCCGCCTCCCTTAGGCACCTCCCCTCTCCGTACCCGGCAGTAGGTCTCCACCAATCAAAGAGCTGTTTACCTGACTCCCCCTCCTTAGGCCCCTCCCTGACTCTCCTCCCTTAGGCACCTCCCCTCTTCGTAGCCGGCAGTTGGTCTCTACCAATCAAAGAGCTCTTTGTAAGGTCTCCACCAATCAAAGATCTGTGTGTATTATTCTAAACAACTACGCTGGTTTGGTCGTCTGCGTGCGTATCTGGACGTTAATTTATTTACGGGCCCGCCCAAACAGCTCGCTCTGATTCGATGAAAATAAAACAGCGGCAAAAAGCCACAGCTCACTTTGATTCGATAAAAATAAATAATTAACACGCCCGGAAGAGAGCGATAGCATAGGTTTGGCAAGGTCTGCGCCGCAGTGCTGCAGTGCACTGTGGGCGCAGACCCTGCGCTGTGTGAGTGTGGTGTGTATGCAAGTGTGCGAATGGTAGTTACGCTAATATTACGTTTATTTATGTAAAAAATGGGTGCTGCGTGCTGCGATTAGTGGAGTCCCCAAACAACTTTACCTTACGAGTAGGCAGGGGTCGCTATACAGTGAGTCTTAGCGGACTGAGCTGGCAGCTTCACCTGCCGGGACCACGGCCAGTTGCGTAGCGCCCCCTACAGTTTCGCCCATGGGTCAATACCCCCATGGGGCAACCCAGCTGACTGTTTGATGGGTACAATGGGTACTTTTCGGTTTATCCGGCTTATTACCATTATTATGTATTGACGTTGATCACGTCTCCATGGACGGCTTGCTGTCTACTTCGGTTGTGTAATTCAGATGTTGTGCATGCTGCTGCTGGTAAGGGCATGTGTTGCATAATATGCAGCATGTGTCCGCGTATCATGTTTGGCACGGATGCAGTTGGCGTTACTGTACATTTATCATGTTTTGGAGTGCCAATCCCATGCACTTTGAAATTTAATAAACTGTCAAAAAAGGTTGCAGCCCGGCCCCCGCCGCTGTCACTCTCTGGCCGTTGCACAAGCCATATCGGAATTTGCGACATGCTAAAACAATGAGTACATTGTGACACCACCCGGGTAACTCCCGGGATCAAAATGGCATTGGAAAGTGATCGCTTTATTGAGATGATTATGGTACTACCACAGGGTATTGTGAACGGTTCAGGAGGAGGAGAGGTCTGGATTTGTAAGTCTCACAGTACCGGTAAGAAGCGCCGGGTGGGGGATGCCCTCCACTGGGGTACAAATTCTGTCATTATTAGTATACGATCATGCAATGTTTCTATCTGCAAGCTGTCATAACTGAAACGATCCCCGTTATTGTTCGATTGAGAAATGGAGTGACCCACACCTCTGATACCATATGTGAGGAACCCAAAAATCTGATGCATGCGTAAAACACCCACAATGGGAATACGTAAACGTAAAAACACCAACAAAATACATTTTAATATAAGAAAAAAATAGGTGGCCCCATAACGGATTTGTCTGTGTGTGTACATACAGACGGAGGATGCAGGGGATAACCTGTGTGCGATCGGAACGGTGCAATTTCTGACCAATGTCACTGTGGATGGCGCACACGCTGACGCACACCGGAGCTGTGTCTTTGCCATGCAAGGGCATGGTGGATGGTGGAGCGCATATGGATGGTGCGTTACGAATAAAATTAAACAAAACAAACCGCTGGAAGCAGCCATGCGAGCAGGCTACCTTGAGAGCGATCGCGAATGGGTTGCGTGTCTGGAAGAAGCCTCGCTCTTTCAGATGCCGTACCAGCTTCGTCAACTCTTCGCTACCATTCTGCTGTATTCCATGCCAGCAGATACCAAGGCTCTCTGGGATAAATTCTACGACGAATTGGCTCGCGATTACGAGTACCAGTACCGCCAGCTGACCAACAAAGAAGAAATGCTAAATCTTCTTGGTTCTTTCGCTAAAGTCACGTACAAGGGAAGTAATAAATAAAAAAAATTAAACATAATAAAATAATTCTCACGACGTTTCGGCCACAACGCAAGCCGCCGTCCTCAGGTGAAAACCAGGTCTGTCGAGGCGACAGCGTCTGAATGAAACAGCACACGTGCTTGGAGCATATATATAAGCTGGGTTGGAAGGGGGGGAAAGGGCGCCTTGACAAAAGAATTTGCATATCAAGAGCAATTTAGCATATTTATGGGAATGCAGGTATGTGATTAGTACTACTTATGCCCGTGCGTTATGCAGGATTAGCAGCATCAAAGGGAGGGATATGGGAAATGCAGGTATGTGATTAGTACTACTTATGCCCGTGCATTATGCAGGATTAGGAGCATCAAAGGGAGGGGATATGGGAAATGCAGGTATGTGATTAGTACTACTTATACCCGTGCATTATGCAGGATTAGCAGCATCAAAGAAAATAAAAAAAATGGTAAAGTTCAAGACCCTTCACAGCCTCCACGAGTTCCTCACGGCAGGTGGGATGGCTCTGTCGGACTTTGACGACCTCCCGCAGCTTTCCGAGTACCCACACTTGGTCTTGGACTCGCTGCTTGAGAACAACCATATCTGCGAATTGGACACGAAGGACTTCCCATTTCGACTTCGGCGCAAACAGTTCCCCATTGTCCCAGCATTCGCGATGACCATCAACAAGGCGCAAGGGCAAACTGTTCACAACCTGCGATTATATCTACCAACGCCATGCTTCTCGCACGGCCAACTGTACGTGGCACCATCGCGAGTCACGGCAAGATCCAACATCAAGGCGCTTATTGAGGGACCTGACGACGAGGAGGAAGACAGAGTGTACACGAAGAATATCGTGTATCGCCAGATATTTCAATAAGTTGCTTTCTATATTTGAATAAGTTGCATTCTTTAATATTGTCGAGTGAGCGTCTCATAAAAATGCATATAACCTCACAAAAATAAACATAAAACAATCACCAAAACATGTCTATTGTGTCCAGCCACTTTCAACTCCCCACCAACAAAGCACATACACACCGCCCGTGAAGCGGGCGGCGACTGCTAGTATATTATGTACGACAGACAGACAGACAGTCAGACAGACAGACAGCTAAATAATCCCTGGTGGGCAGTGTGGAACATTGTTCCTCCCTATAATATGTTAACTCTAATCGATGACAACTTGATTGTAGTGCTGTTCATTGCTGAATGGATGACATGTTGGGCCTTTGGATCTGTGCTCAGCAATGATAACGAATAAAAACAAGTTGGCGTTTTGTCCAGGCCACGCATGTTTTTTCGAGTAAAATTGGCCACTGGCAAAATGTCACTGCGTGGACATGCCGGGGATTGAACCCGGGGCCTCACACATGCAAAGCGTGCGCTCTACCACTGAGCTACATCCCCATTCCGGTTCTACCTGGGCGCAGTTTCACCTAGGTATGGGGTGAAACTTCGTCATCAGCTTCTTTCTCTCTCTTGTCACCCACTCACTCTCATGTTGGCCCTGGGACTTGTACCCATCGAGTCTGCACAGAGTCCAAGCAAAATGTTTTTCTTTTAAACTGAAAGAAATAACTAGAATACATGTGGATGGATACTATAATGCTTTCCCAATTTATTTATTATTGGAAGTATTTAATTTGGAAATAAGAGTGTTCTGGATACTTTTAAGCACTTGTTTTCATCTCCAAATGTTTAAATAAACCATTTGATCACTGTGCACATCGTGAGTTACAAAATTAACAAGTTCCGTAAATTAACACACATTAATCCTAAGGTTTCGTTCACCCAGGGCAATATTTACGAAAGTTAACGTGCACCCTTATTACAGGGACATGGACACAGACAATTCATTTTGGAATTCAACCTTTGTTACAAACATGAATTAAATAAAAGCTGCGGACATGGAGATGCCGAGGATTGAACCCGGGGCCTCACACATGCAAAGCGTGCGCTCTACCACTGAGCTACATCCCCACCACACTGGCTCAGTCTGATCCCAGTAACGTGACCTCGTTGTGTAAGGGGGCTATCGGGGTCATGGCCGGAGTTGAAGAATCTACTTGGAAATCTCGCAGATCTTTTGCTTTTCCCGTTTGTTAGATAGCGGCACTTGGAAGCAAGCATTACCTGGGCTACTTATGAGTACCTTGAAAGTGACATCTCATCCACATTAGGGGTCATCACAAAGAACACAGGGCTCGATGAATGTGGCCCAGTGGCCTAATGGATAAGGCACCAGCTTCCGGAGCTGGGGATTGTGGGTTCGAGACCCATCTGGGTCTTTAGTGTTTTGGTAAAAATTCAACGATCATATTTCTTCTTCAAATCACAAGTTGATTTCCCATTCAATTACCTATGCATAATTTACCTCTCCACTTATAAAAATGTTTTCCCAAGTATCCTGATATCATTCCACTCGTTGAGTTATCCTTTTGCCATGAGGACTCCAGAATGATTTTCGTCTCACACACTCCGTTCGACCACCACTCGGCAGGTCACAACACTTTTCTATCAGCTTATTCCACGCACTGCTCGAATTTAGAAGTCCATCATCCGGTATCCAGTCTAATAACCTTGCTAAGTTCCGTAAACACGTTCCTTCGTAGTGGGCAGGTAGGAACTTGGTTGGACAGCGCATTCGTGCACGACAGACAGACAAATAATCCCTGGTGGGCAGTGTGGAACCTGTTGTTCCTACCTGTATGTATAAAAGATAACTTGACTTTAGGTAGCCAGGCAGACAAGCCCCCTTAACTATTGCCCCCCCTCCCTTAGGCCCCTCCCCCCTTAGGCCCCTCCCCCTTAGGCCCTTCCCCTGACCCCCTTTCCCTTAGGCCCCTCCCTGACCACCCCCCCCCCATATCCTCAGGCCCCTCCCCTGACCCCCCTTCCCTTAGGCCCCTCCCCTGAGCACCCCCCCCATATCCTTAAGCCCCTCCCCTGACCCCCCCTCCCTCAGGCCCCTCTGATGACCCCCCCCTCAGGCACCTCCCCTGACCCCCCCCCCCTCAGGCCCCTCTCCTGACTCCCCCCTTCCTTAGGCCCCTCCCCTGACCCGCCTCCCTTAGGCACCTCCCTCTCCGTACCCGGCAGTAGGTCTCCACCAATCAAAGAGCTGTTTACCTGACTCCCCCTCCCTTAGGCCCCTCCCCTGACTATCCTGCCTTAGGCACCTCCCCTCTTCGTACCCGGCAGTTGGTCTCTACCAATCAAAGAGCTCTTTGTAAGGTCTCCACCAATCAAAGAGCTGTGTGTATTATATATTATGTACGACAGACAGACAGTCAGACAGACAGACAGCTAAATAATCCCTGGTGGGCAGTGTGGAACATTGTTCCTCCCTATAATATGTTAACTCTAATCGATGACAACTTGATTGTAGTGCTGTTCATTGCTGAACGGATGACATTTTGGGCTTCTGGATCTGTGCTCAGCAATGACAACGAATCAAAACAAATTGGCGTTTTGTCCAGGCCACGCATGTTCCTTCGAGTAAAATTGGCCACTGGCAAAATGTCACTGCGTGGAGATGCCGGGGATTGAACCCGGGCCTCACACATGCAAAGCGTGCGCTCTACCACTGAGCTACATCCCCATTCCGGTTCTATCTGGGTGCAGTTCCACCTAGGTATGGGGTGAAACTTCGTCATCAGCTTCTTTCTCTCTTGTCACCCACTCACTCTCATGTTGGCCCTGGGACTTGTACCCATCGAGTCTGCACAGAGTCCAAGCAAAATGTGTTTCTTTTAAACTGAAAGAAATAACTAGAATACATGTGGATGGATACTATAATGCTTTCCCAATTTATTTATTATTGGAAGTATTTAATTTGGAAATAAGAGTGTTCTGGATACTTTTAAGCACTTGTTTTCATCTCCAAATGTTTAAATAAACCATTTGATCACTGTGAACATCGTGAGTTACAAAATTAGCAAGTTCCGTAAATTAACACACAATTAATCCTAAGGTTTCGTTCATCCAGGGTAATATTTACGAAAGTTAACGTGCACCCTTATTACAGGGACATGGACACAGACAATTCATTTTGGAATTCAACCTTTGTTACAAACATGAATTAAATAAAAGCTGCGGACATGGAGATGCCGGGGATTGAACCCGGGGCCTCACACATGCGAAGCGTGCGCTCTACCACTGAGCTACATCCCCACCACACTGGCTCAGTCTGATCCCAGTAACGTGACCTCGTTGTGTAAGGGGGCTATCGGGGTCATGGCCGGAGTTGAAGAATCTACTTGAAATCTCGCAGATCTTTTCCTTTTCCCGTTTGTTAGATAGCGGCACTTGGAAGCAAGCATTACCTGGGCTACTTCTGAGTACCTTGAAAGTGACATCTCATCCACATTAGGGGTCATCACAAAGAACACAGGGCTCGATGAATGTGGCCCAGTGGCCTAATGGATAAGGCACCAGCTTCCGGAGCTGGGGATTGTGGGTTCGAGTCCCATCTGGGTCTTTAGTGTTTTGGTAAAAATTCAACGATCATATTTCTTCTTCAAATCACAAGTTGATTTCCCATTCAATTACCTATGCATAATTTACCTCTCCACTTATAAAAATTTTCCCAAGTATCCTGATATCATTCCACTCGTTGAGTTATCCTTCTGCCATGAGGACTCCAGACTGATTTTCGTCTCACACACTCCGTTCGACCACCACTCGGCAGGTCACAACACTTTTCTATCAGCTTATTCCACGCACTGCTCGAATTTAGAAGTCCATCATCCGGTATCAAGTCTAATAACCTTGCTAAGTTCCGTAAATATGTTAACTCTAATCGACTACAACTTGATTGTAGTGCTGTTCATTGCTGAACGGATGACATGTTGGGCTTCTGGATCTGTGCTCAGCAATGATAACGAATAAAACAAGTAGGCGTTTTGTCCAGGCCACGCATGTTCCTTCGAGTAAAATTGGCCACTGGCAAAATGTCACTGCGTGGAGATGCCGGGGATTGAACCCGGGGCCTCACACATGCAAAGCGTGCGCTCTACCACTGAGCTACATCCCCATTCCGGTTCTACTGGGCGCAGTTCCACCTAGGTATGGGGTGAAACTTCGTCATCAGCTTCTTTCCTCTCTTGTCACCCACTCACTCTCATGTTGGCCCTGGGACTTGTACCCACCAAGCAAAATGTGTTTCTTTTAAACTGAAAGAAATAACTAGAATACATGTGGATGGATACTATAATGCTTTCCCAATTTATTTATTATTGGAAGTATTTAATTTGGAAATAAGAGTGTTCTGGATACTTTTAAGCACTTGTTTTCATCTCCAAATGTTTAATAAACCATTTGATCACTGTGTACATCGTGAGTTACAAAATTAGCAAGTTCCGTAAATTAACACACATTAATCCTAAGGTTTCGTTCATCCAGGGTAATATTTACGAAAGTTAACGTGCACCCTTATTACAGGGACATGAACCTTTGTTACAAACATGAATTAAATAAAAGCTGCGGACATGGAGATGCCGGGATTGAACCCGGGGCCTCACACATGCAAAGCGTGCGCTCTACCACTGAGCTACATCCCCACCACACTGGCTCAGTCTGATCCCAGTAACGTGACCTCGTTGTGTAAGGGGGCTATCGGGGTCATGGCCGGAGTTGAAGAATCTACTTGAAATCTCGCAGATCTTTTCCTTTTCCCGTTTGTTAGATAGCGGCACTTGGAAGCAAGCATTACCTGGGCTACTTCTGAGTACCTTGAAAGTGACATCTCATCCACATTAGGGGTCATCACAAAGAACACAGGGCTCGATGAATGTGGCCCAGTGGCCTAATGGATAAGGCACCAGCTTCCGGAGCTGGGGATTGTGGGTTCGAGTCCCATCTGGGTCTTTAGTGTTTTGGTAAAAATTCAACGATCATATTTCTTCTTCAAATCACAAGTTGATTTCCCATTCAATTACCTATGCATAATTTACCTCTCCACTTATAAAAATGTTTTCCCAAGTATCCTGATATCATTCCACTCGTTGAGTTATCCTTCTGCCATGAGGACTCCAGACTGATTTTCGTCTCACACACTCCGTTCGACCACCACTCGGCAGGTCACAACACTTTTCTATCAGCTTATTCCACGCACTGCTCGAATTTAGAAGTCCATCATCCGGTATCCAGTCTAATAACCTTGCTAAGTTCCGTAAACACGTTCCTTCGTAGTGGGCAGGTAGGAACTTGGTTGGACAGCGCATTCGTGCACGACAGACAGACAAATAATCCCTGGTGGGCAGTGTGGAACCTGTTGTTCCTACCTGTATGTATAAAAGATAACTTGACTTTAGGTAGCCAGGCAGACAAGCCCCCTTAACTATTGCCCCCCCCTCCCTTAGGCCCCTCCCCCCTTAGGCCCTCCCCCCTTAGGCCCTCCCCTGACCCCCTTTCCCTTAGGCCCCTCCCCTGACCACCCCCCCCCCATATCCTCAGGCCCCTCCCCTGACCCCCCTTCCCTTAGGCCCCTCCCCTGAGCACCCCCCCCATATCCTTAAGCCCCTCCCCTGACCCCCCCTCCCTCAGGCCCCTCTGATGACCCCCCCCTCAGGCACCTCCCTGACCCCCCCCCCCTCAGGCCCCTCTCCTGACTCCCCCTTCCTTAGGCCCCTCCCCTGACCCGCCTCCCTTAGGCACCTCCCTCTCCGTACCCGGCAGTAGGTCTCCACCAATCAAAGAGCTGTTTACCTGACTCCCCCCTCCCTTAGGCCCCTCCCTGACAATCCTCCTTAGGCACCTCCCCTCTTCGTACCCGGCAGTTGGTCTCTACCAATCAAAGAGCTCTTTGTAAGGTCTCCACCAATCAAAGAGCTGTGTGTATTATATATTATGTACGACAGACAGACAGTCAGACAGACAGACAGCTAAATAATCCCTGGGGCAGTGTGGAACATTGTTTCTCCCTATAATATGTTAACTCTAATCGATGACAACTTGATTGTAGTGCTGTTCATTGCTGAACGGATGACATTTTGGGCTTCTGGATCTGTGCTCAGCAATGACAACGAATCAAAACAAATTGGCGTTTTGTCCAGGCCACGCATGTTCCTTCGAGTAAAATTGGCCACTGGCAAAATGTCACTGCGTGGAGATGCCGGGGATTGAACCCGGGGCCTCACACATGCAAAGCGTGCGCTCTACCACTGAGCTACATCCCCATTCCGGTTCTATCTGGGTGCAGTTCCACCTAGGTATGGGTGAAACTTCGTCATCAGCTTCTTTCTCTCTTGTCACCCACTCACTCTCATGTTGGCCCTGGGACTTGTACCCATCGAGTCTGCACAGAGTCCAAGCAAAATGTGTTTCTTTTAAACTGAAAGAAATAACTAGAATACATGTGGATGGATACTATAATGCTTTCCCAATTTATTTATTATTGGAAGTATTTAATTTGGAAATAAGAGTGTTCTGGATACTTTTAAGCACTTGTTTTCATCTCCAAATGTTTAAATAAACCATTTGATCACTGTTACATCGTGAGTTACAAAATTAGCAAGTTCCGTAAATTAACACACATTAATCCTAAGGTTTCGTTCATCCAGGGTAATATTTACGAAAGTTAACGTGCACCCTTATTACAGGGACATGGACACAGACAATTCATTTTGGAATTCAACCTTTGTTACAAACATGAATTAAATAAAAGCTGCAGACATGGAGATGCCGGGGATTGAACCCGGGCCTCACACATGCGAAGCGTGCGCTCTACCACTGAGCTACATCCCCACCACACTGGCTCAGTCTGATCCCAGTAACGTGACCTCGTTGTGTAAGGGGGCTATCGGGGTCATGGCCGGAGTTGAAGAATCTACTTGAAATCTCGCAGATCTTTTCCTTTTCCCGTTTGTTAGATAGCGGCACTTGGAAGCAAGCATTACCTGGGCTACTTCTGAGTACCTTGAAAGTGACATCTCATCCACATTAGGGGTCATCACAAAGAACACAGGGCTCGATGAATGTGGCCGAGTGGCCTAATGGATAAGGCACCAGCTTCCGGAGCTGGGGATTGTGGGTTCGAGTCCCATCTGGGTCTTTATGTTTTGGTAAAAATTCAACGATCATATTTCTTCTTCAAATCACAAGTTGATTTCCCATTCAATTACCTATGCATAATTTACCTCTCCACTTATAAAAAAAATTTCCCAAGTATCCTGATATCATTCCACTCGTTGAGTTATCCTTCTGCCATGAGGACTCCAGACTGATTTTCGTCTCACACACTCCGTTCGACCACCACTCGGCAGGTCACAACACTTTTCTATCAGCTTATTCCACGCACTGCTCTAATTTAGAAGTCCATCATCCGGTATCAAGTCTAATAACCTTGCTAAGTTCCGTAAATATGTTCATTCTAATCGACGACAACTTGATTGTAGTGCTGTTCATTGCTGAACGGATGACATGTTGGGCTTCTGGATCTGTGCTCAGCAATGATAACGAATCATAACAAGATGGCGTTTAGTCCAGGCCACGCATGTTCCTTCGAGTAAAATTGGCCACTGGCAAAATGTCACTGCGTGGAGATGCCGGGGATTGAACCCGGGGCCTCACACATGCAAAGCGTGCGCTCTACCACTGAGCTACATCCCCATTCCGGTTTTAACGGGGCGCAGTTCCACCTAGGTATGGGGTGAAACTTCGTCATCAGCTTCTTTCTCTCTCTTGTCACCCACTCACTCTCATGTTGGCCCTGGGACTTGTACCCATCGAGTCTGCACAGAGTCCAAGCAAAATGTGTTTCTTTTAAACTGAAAGAAATAACTAGAATACATGTGGATGGATACTATGATGCTTTCCCAATTTATTTATTATTGGAAGTATTTAATTCGGAAATAAAAGTGTTCTGGATACTTTTAAGCACTTGTTTTCAGCTCCAAATGTTTATATAAACCATTTGATCACTGTGTAAATCGTGAGTTACAAAATTAGCAAGTTCCGTAAATTAACACAAATTAATCCTAAGGTTTCGTTCATCCAGGGTAATATTTACGAAAGTTAACGTGCACCCTTATTACAGGGACATGGACACAGACAATTCATTTTGGAATTCAACCTTTGTTACAAACATGAATTAAATAAAAGATGCGGACATGGAGATGTCAGGGATTGAACCCGGGGCCTCACACATGCAAAGCGTGCGCTCTACCACTGAGCTACATCCACACCACACTGGCTCAGTCTGATCCCAGTAACGTGACCTCGTTGTGTAAGGGGGCTATCGGGGTCATGGCCGGAGTTGAAGAATCTACTATGAAACCTCGCAGATCTTTTCCTTTTCCCGTTTGTTAGATAGCGGCACTTGGAAGCAAGCATTACCTGGGCTACTTCTGAGTACCTTGAAAGTGACATCTCATCCACATTAGGGGTCATCACAAAGAACACAGGGCTCGATGAATGTGGCCCAGTGGCCTAATGGATAAGGCACCAGCTTCCGGAGCTGGGGATTGTGGGTTCGAGTCCCATCTGGGTCTTTAGTGTTTTGGTAAAAATTCAACGATCATATTTCTTCTTCAAATCACAAGTTGATTTCCCATTCAATTACCTATGCATAATTTACCTCTCCACTTATAAAAAATGTTTTCCCAAGTATCCTGATATCATTCCACTCGTTGAGTTATCCTTCTGCCATGAGGACTCCAGACTGATTTTCGTCTCACACACTCCGTTCGACTACCACTCGGCAGGTCACAACACTTTTCTATCAGCTTATTCCACGCACTGCTCGAATTTAGAAGTCCATCATCCGGTATCCAGTCTAATAACCTTGCTAAGTTCCGTAAACACGTTCCTTCGTAGTGGGCAGGTAGGAACTTGGTTGGACAGCGCATTCGTGCACGACAGACAGACAAATAATCCCTGGTGGGCAGTGTGGAACCTGTTGTTCCTACCTGTATGTATAAAAGATAACTTGACTTTAGGTAGCCAGGCAGACAAGCCCCCTTAACTATTGCCCCCCCCTCCCTTAGGCCCCTCCCCCCTTAGGCCCCTCCCCCCTTAGCCCCTCCCCTGACCCCCTTTCCCTTAGGCCCCTCCCCTGACCACCCCCCCCCCATATCCTCAGGCCCCTCCCCTGACCCCCCTTCCCTTAGGCCCCTCCCCTGAGCACCCCCCCCCATATCCTTAAGCCCCTCCCCTGACCCCCCCTCCCTCAGGCCCCTCTGATGACCCCCCCTCAGGCACCTCCCTGACCCCCCCCCCTCAGGCCCCTCTCCTGACTCCCCCCTTCCTTAGGCCCCTCCCCTGACCCGCCTCCCTTAGGCACCTCCCCTCTCCGTACCCGGCAGTAGGTCTCCACCAATCAAAGAGCTGTTTACCTGACTCCCCCCTCCCTTAGGCCCCTCCCCTGACTATCCTCCCTTAGGCACCTCCCCTCTTCGTACCCGGCAGTTGGTCTCTACCAATCAAAGAGCTCTTTGTAAGGTCTCCACCAATCAAAGAGCTGTGTGTATTATATATTATGTACGACAGACAGACAGTCAGACAGACAGACAGCTAAATAATCCCTGGTGGGCAGTGTGGAACATTGTTCCTCCCTATAATATGTTAACTCTAATCGATGACAACTTGATTGTAGTGCTGTTCATTGCTGAACGGATGACATTTTGGGCTTCTGGATCTGTGCTCAGCAATGACAACGAATCAAAACAAATTGGCGTTTTGTCCAGGCCACGCATGTTCCTTCGAGTAAAATTGGCCACTGGCAAAATGTCACTGCGTGGAGATGCCGGGGATTGAACCCGGGGCCTCACACATGCAAAGCGTGCGCTCTACCACTGCGCTACATCCCCATTCCGGTTCTATCTGGGTGCAGTTCCACCTAGGTATGGGGTGAAACTTCGTCATCAGCTTCTTTCTCTCTTGTCACCCACTCACTCTCATGTTGGCCCTGGGACTTTTACCCATCGAGTCTGCACAGAGTCCAAGCAAAATGTGTTTCTTTTAAACTGAAAGAAATAACTAGAATACATGTGGATGGATACTATAATGCTTTCCCAATTTATTTATTATTGGAAGTATTTAATTTGGAAATAAGAGTGTTCTGGATACTTTTAAGCACTTGTTTTCATCTCCAAATGTTTAAATAAACCATTTGATCACTGTGCACATCGTGAGTTACAAAATTAACAAGTTCCGTAAATTAACACACATTAATCCTAAAGTTTCGTTCATCCAGGGTAATATTTACGAAAGTTAACGTGCACCCTTATTACAGGGACATGGACACAGACAATTCATTTTGGAATTCAACCTTTGTTACAAACATGAATTAAATAAAAGCTGCGGACATGGAGATGCCGGGGATTGAACCCGGGGCCTCACACATGCGAAGCGTGCGCTCTACCACTGAGCTACATCCCCACCACACTGGCTCAGTCTGATCCCAGTAACGTGACCTCGTTGTGTAAGGGGGCTATCGGGGTCATGGCCGGAGTTGAAGAATCTACTTGGAAATCTCGCAGATATTTTCCTTTTCCCGTTTGTTAGATAGCGGCACTTGGAAGCAAGCATTACCTGTGCTACTTCTGAGTACCTTGAATGTGACATCTCATCCACATTAGGGGTCATCACAAAGAACACAGGGCTCGATGAATGTGGCCCAGTGGCCTAATGGATAAGGCACCAGCTTCCGGAGCTGGGGATTGTGGGTTCGAGTCCCATCTGGGTCTTTAGTGTTTTGGTAAAAATTCAACGATCATATTTCTTCTTCAAATCACAAGTTGATTTCCCATTCAATTACCTATGCATAATTTACCTCTCCACTTATAAAAATTTTCCCAAGTATCCTGATATCATTCCACTCGTTGAGTTATCCTTCTGCCATGAGGACTCCAGACTGATTTTCGTCTCACACACTCCGTTCGACCACCACTCGGCAGGTCACAACACTTTTCTATCAGCTTATTCCACGCACTGCTCGAATTTAGAAGTCCATCATCCGGTATCAAGTCTAATAACCTTGCTAAGTTCCGTAAATATGTTAACTCTAATCGACGCCAACTTGATTGTAGTGCTGTTCATTGCTGAACGGATGACATGTTGGGCTTCTGGATCTGTGCTCAGCAATGATAACGAATCAAAACAAGTTGGCGTTTTGTCCAGGCCACGCATGTTCCTTCGAGTAAAATTGGCCACTGGCAAAATGTCACTGCGTGGAGATGCCGGGGATTGAACCCGGGGCCTCACACATGCAAAGCGTGCGCTCTACCACTGAGCTACATCCCCATTCCGGTTCTATCTGGGTGCAGTTCCACCTAGGTATGGGGTGAAACTTCGTCATCAGCTTCTTTCTCTCTTGTCACCCACTCACTCTCATGTTGGCCCTGGGACTTGTACCCATCGAGTCTGCACAGAGTCCAAGCAAAATGTGTTTCTTTTAAACTGAAAGAAATAACTAGAATACATGTGGATGGATACTATAATGCTTTCCCAATTTATTTATTATTGGAAGTATTTAATTTGGAAATAAGAGTGTTCTGGATACTTTTAAGCACTTGTTTTCATCTCCAAATGTTTAAATAAACCATTTGATCACTGTGCACATCGTGAGTTACAAAATTAACAAGTTCCGTAAATTAACACACATTAATCCTAAGGTTTCGTTCATCCAGGGTAATATTTACGAAAGTTAACGTGCACCCTTATTACAGGGACATGGACACAGACAATTCATTTTGGAATTCAACCTTTGTTACAAACATGAATTAAATAAAAGCTGCGGACATGGAGATGCCGGGGATTGAACCCGGGGCCTCACACATGCGAAGCGTGCGCTCTACCACTGAGCTACATCCCCACCACACTGGCTCAGTCTGATCCCAGTAACGTGACCTCGTTGTGTAAGGGGGCTATCGGGGTCATGGCCGGAGTTGAAGAATCTACTTGGAAATCTCGCAGATCTTTTCCTTTTCCCGTTTGTTAGATAGCGGCACTTGGAAGCAAGCATTACCTGGGCTACTTCTGAGTACCTTGAAAGTGACATCTCATCCACATTAGGGGTCATCACAAAGAACACAGGGCTCGATGAATGTGGCCCAGTGGCCTAATGGATAAGGCACCAGCTTCCGGAGCTGGGGATTGTGGGTTCGAGTCCCATCTGGGTCTTTAGTGTTTTGGTAAAAATTCAACGATCATATTTCTTCTTCAAATCACAAGTTGATTTCCCATTCAATTACCTATGCATAATTTACCTCTCCACTTATAAAAATGTTTTCCCAAGTATCCTGATATCATTCCACTCGTTGAGTTATCCTTCTGCCATGAGGACTCCAGACTGATTTTCGTCTCACACACTCCGTTCGACCACCACTCGGCAGGTCACAACACTTTTCTATCAGCTTATTCCACGCACTGCTCGAATTTAGAAGTCCATCATCCGGTATCAAGTCTAATAACCTTGCTAAGTTCCGTAAATATGTTAACTCTAATCGACGCCAACTTGATTGTAGTGCTGTTCATTGCTGAACGGATGACATGTTGGGCTTCTGGATCTGTGCTCAGCAATGATAACGAATCAAAACAAGTTGGCGTTTTGTCCAGGCCACGCATGTTCCTTCGAGTAAAATTGGCCACTGGCAAAATGTCACTGCGTGGAGATGCCGGGGATTGAACCCGGGGCCTCACACATGCAAAGCGTGCGCTCTACCACTGAGCTACATCCCCATTCCGGTTCTATCTGGGTGCAGTTCCACCTAGGTATGGGGTGAAACTTCGTCATCAGCTTCTTTCTCTCTTGTCACCCACTCACTCTCATGTTGGCCCTGGGACTTGTACCCATCGAGTCTGCACAGAGTCCAAGCAAAATGTGTTTCTTTTAAACTGAAAGAAATAACTAGAATACATGTGGATGGATACTATAATGCTTTCCCAATTTATTTATTATTGGAAGTATTTAATTTGGAAATAAGAGTGTTCTGGATACTTTTAAGCACTTGTTTTCATCTCCAAATGTTTAAATAAACCATTTGATCACTGTGCACATCGTGAGTTACAAAATTAACAAGTTCCGTAAATTAACACACATTAATCCTAAGGTTTCGTTCATCCAGGGTAATATTTACGAAAGTTAACGTGCACCCTTATTACAGGGACATGGACACAGACAATTCATTTTGGAATTCAACCTTTGTTACAAACATGAATTAAATAAAAGCTGCGGACATGGAGATGCCGGGGATTGAACCCGGGGCCTCACACATGCGAAGCGTGCGCTCTACCACTGAGCTACATCCCCACCACACTGGCTCAGTCTGATCCCAGTAACGTGACCTCGTTGTGTAAGGGGGCTATCGGGGTCATGGCCGGAGTTGAAGAATCTACTCTGAAATCTCGCAGATCTTTTCCTTTTCCCGTTTGTTAGATAGCGGCACTTGGAAGCAAGCATTACCTGGGCTACTTCTGAGTACCTTGAAAGTGACATCTCATCCACATTAGGGGTCATCACAAAGAACACAGGGCTCGATGAATGTGGCCCAGTGGCCTAATGGATAAGGCACCAGCTTCCGGAGCTGGGGATTGTGGGTTCGAGTCCCATCTGGGTCTTTAGTGTTTTGGTAAAAATTCAACGATCATATTTCTTCTTCAAATCACAAGTTGATTTCCCATTCAATTACCTATGCATAATTTACTTCTCCACTTATAAAACTTTTTTCCCAAGTATCCTGATATCATTCCACTCGTTGAGTTATCCTTCTGCCATGAGGACTCCAGACTGATTTTCGTCTCACACACTCCGTTCGACCACCACTCGGCAGGTCACAACACTTTTCTATCAGCTTATTCCACGCACTGCTCGAATTTAGAAGTCCATCATCCGGTATCAAGTCTAAACACGTTCCTTCGGAGTGGGCAGGTAGGAACTTGGTTGGACAGCGCATTCGTGCGATCCGTGTTGGATACCGTAGTCGTGTTGGAAGTTGTAGCTGTTACTATTGCATCAGATGATGATTGTTGATTTATTGGTGTAGGTCTTTAAGTTCATGTAGCTGTTGCAGCAGGTTGCGCCTGTGCTGTGACGCCGCCTCCTGCGTGTACCACGCGCGCCAATCCACCTGACCTGGTCCTTGAACGGCCACGATGTTGTCGTAATGGCGCACCAGGTGCATGATGTTGAGCAGGGCGTAGACGCCACAGTCGTAGCCGTTCGGTTGCTGCGGCACAAGCACCGTGGTGATTGCCACGGTGGTGATCGCCACCGGCGTGCTCACCGATTCGGCGCGCACGACCCGGTCCACCACCGTGCTGGCGAAGGCCGCGATGTTTTTGGCGTTGCGCGACTGCCCGCACGCTGCCATTGAGTCTAACAGCATGGCAGTCGACCTTGGTGGGCACGTGGCGTTGACGATGACCAAGATCTGCCAGTGCGACTGGTCGTGGATCGGTATGATCCACACCGGCCTGGAAGACACGCCATCGAAGACGCAATTCAAGTCGTCGAGATGGCCCGCCAAGAACTTTGTGTACAGGAATGTGTTGAACAGGTGGACGTATGCCGCTCGCGGCAGGCAGTAGAACTGCCCGAACAGGTTGATGATGGTGTCGTTCAACCACTGGCCAGGTTGTAAGCAGCGGAAGTCGTTCGGGAACAGCCTTCCGTACCCCGGAACGAAGACAACGTGTTCGACCGAGACAGGGGGCGGACAACGTGGAGTGACGCCGGGCGGAGGCGGGCTTGGTCGCTGCTTCACCGCCACAGCAGACTCTTGCGGCGTCGGAGCTGGCTCCTCTGGCCGCGACCGTTTTCCGCGCAGGATGAGCGGATCGGGCGGAGGCGGGCTTGGTTTGGACCTCCGCCGCTTCACCGCCACAGCAGACTCTTGCGGCGTTGGCTCCTCCGGCCGCGACCGTTTCCCGCGAGGGACGAGTGGCTTGCGAGCCTGTGGTCCCGCACGTGGTTGCCACATGCCGTTTTTGGCAATGTCCATTCGCCATTTCGTCGAATGTATATTTGGCCGCAACGTCTTGAGGTGCGCCTTCCGGAACGAGAGCGTCAAAGGAAAACAACGGAATCGACACGCCTGCCGTACGCGGCTGAACATCACGTACAGCAACTCGAATGACAGATTGGGGCTGGCGCGACTTGGCTCCAGCAGGGCGATGATGTACGCGAACGTCGCGCCCTGGCATTTCCATGTGGTGATTGCGAATGACAGGTCGACCGCGTGCATCTCGTAGGCGACCGTGACCTTGCCGATCCGGATCGTTTTCGGCTTGCGTTTGATCAGTCCGATCGGGATGTGGACCGCGTCGACACCACCGTCAGCATTGCGCGGGGCGACGTTGAGATGACGCGGCCATGCGGACACATCGACCCCATGCACGGAGACGATGATATGGTCAGGCGGCATCGGCACGTCAATGATACGGCGGACGCCATCGTCGCCGCTGTCGCTTTGAGCACGTATGGCGGCGATGGTGGTGCGGCGTTCGTCCGCATTGTCCCACGCGACGGATACCAGCGTGCAGGGCGTGCCATTCGCGACATTGTAGACGACGTTGCCATTGCCATTGTCGAGGATCTGGGCAGGGCAGCCAGCGACGAAGTACCCGAACAGCTCGGGATTGTCTTTCTCCTGGTAGAGCAGTGACTGCAGAGAGACAGGAACATCGCGCTTCAGGCGCCGACGCCACCGCAGAACGTGTCGACCCGTGGCGACGGCGACGTGTACAGCACGTGCAGCATTGATGACGGCCCGATCGCGATTGCTTGTCGTCAGGCACGTGGATTCCGTGAGCCAGGCTGGATCTGCGGCGATCTCGATCTTGGTAATCGGTGCCGTCAGGCCATCGATTATGTCGTCGGTGATGGGGCGGAAGGCGCAGTCGGCATCCGTCCAGCGGGTCCCCGTCGGGTAACGCCGCGGTAGCGCCCGCATCCCCTGGAGGCGCCGGCAATGATCCGGACAGCCAGCGGCCCGGAGCTGCTCAGTCATCTCGAAAACATGGAATCGCTCGAATAGGGAGCGCGCCATCAGGTCTTCCGATGACACGGCGCCGTACATGACGCGATATAAATCGTGGCCGCATGTAACCGGCAGCTGTATGAAGTCGCCCACCAGGAGGATGGAGATGCCCCCGAAAACCACACGCGGATTGTACATTGAGCGCAGGCGCTGGTCCAACAGTACGAGGAAGGCAGCCGGCAGCATGCTGACCTCGTCGATGATGACGAGGCGCAAACTGTCGCCGCCGATGACGTTGAAAATCAAGTCCACCAGCTGGCCGGCGTTCAGGTCCTTGACGAACGACTTCCACATGGCAGCAAAAGTCTGACCCTGGGGCAGCGGGCAGGCGCCGACGCCGGTGTAGCAGCAGCAGGCCGTTGTGCCGCCGCGTGAGGCGATTTCATCGGCGGTTTTGTGGATGCAGACGCTCTTCCCGACGCCACCACCGCCGTGAATCATGAGCAACTTCTGTCCGGGCACGTCGACGATTTCCGATGCGACACAGTACTGGCCATCGGTCAGAAAGCACGGCCCGATTTTGACCATGGCCTCGTCATGGAACATCGGATCTACAGGGCCGCCGTTTCTTCCACGGCCACTGGCGGCACCAACGTCACCGTGAACGGTTTGGTGCGGTTCGAGGGCATGGATCTGTTTGCGCATGTCGCTCAGCGACAGTCGGACGTCATCAGCGGCCCCCTCGCCGTGCAGCAAATCGTAGTTGTCGGGCGGGGCGTACACCGGCACCGACGGCGCCGGTCCATGGCTAGCCGCGAGTTGGTGGGCACTCACGAGAACGGCATCGTTGAAGAGCTCATCGCACGAAGCCGTCAGCTCCACATGGGACGCTCGTCGCTGAACATCGGGGCTGGCTGCTGCTGCGGTTAGCTCGTACATCTCCGACGGACAGAGACGACCCGCGTGCTCGGCATCCCCGTCCCCATCGGCGTTGTCAGGTCGCAGGCCAGGGCCCCTGGACTTGCCAATGTGGACGGTGGCCCAGTAGTCGGTATTGCGCTGCCTCCAGAGACTGGTGATCAGCTCATTGCGACTGCTCCGATGCCGCTTCGACATCAGGTGGTAAAGAGATCGGAAGCGCTGTCGATTGACGACGGACTCCGAGCGCCGATCCCATGCATGAATCATCTCGGCGAGACCGTCGCCGTTGCGGGCGAACCGTGGCTCGTCGGCACTCTGCCATGGTACGAGCAGATCCAGGACGTATTTGGCGAACGGTTCGAGATCGCGCTTCCATGCAGAGACTCGAGCGGGATCGTCGGGTTTGTTCCCCGGAAACGACGGCGGCGGTCGGCCGGCGAGAACAGCGGTACGCATCTTGAGGCGAATGACCGCGTTATACTCAGTGAACAGAGGATGTTTGGGCCCCAGATCAAACACGTGCCGACCAGGTCGACCCGCCCCGGCAGGCTGAGCCGCAGCAAGGCGCTGCTTGTTAGGGACCAGCTCGACGATGCTCTCGAACTCGAGCGCCGAGTATTCGGCAAAGTGAATCCCGCGGTTGTCATACGATTCGGCCTGCGACATGAAGACGACTTTGCCGGACGGCAGCTTGTACGCCGTCGCACCGCCGACGCTGCCATCGCCCTTATCATCAGGATGGACAGCGAACACCAGGGCGTCCAGGGCCTCGTCGACGAACTGGTCGTCATCGACAGGCGGGTCAACGTCAGGCGCCGGAGGATCGTCGTTTTCGCCGTCCTTGTCGATGGCGCGATCCAATTGCCGATCGACGTAGGCGACAGCTGCGTGTGGGAAGACGTACCGGAATGTTTCCGTCTGGACTTCTGACGTGGCGCCCAGCAGGGCATGTACCATCAAGGGCATGGACCATTGGTGGGCGCCGGTGAACGCGTTGACCGTCCGCGACGCCAAGTGCTTCCCCGTGCGGTGTGCCGTGCCTGTGTCGTCGGCCACGCTTGGGTGTTGCGCAATGTCGTCCAGGGCGGACAGGAGCACAGCAGCGGCCTGGCGCAAAGGAGCGCCCTCTTTCGTCATATACGCCGCCTCGTACTCCTCGACGGCTTCGCCGGCATCCTGACCGCTAATGACGGACGAGTTGTTGTGGCAACCGACCAGATTGGTCGTGATCAGGTTCGATTCTACAAGCATCGCATCGGTCGCAGGGCGCCGCATTTCCCATACGATCGGGCCAACAGGATGCGGGGGATGAGCTGGCCACCCAACGGGTCGTACGGGCCGTCAATCATGTCCAGCGTTGCTTGATCGACGGGCAGGCCGACCAGAATGGCACGCTGATTGTCCTTGTGCTCCGGGCGCTTGTGCATAGCGATCATGAGAGGGCAGGTATGCTCCTCATGAACGCCACGTGGCATGCACAAGCGGCACATATACAGGCCCTTCGGTGGCTTTTCGCAGGAAAATCCATGTTTGTGGTGCTGCGACAGGGCGGACTTGCGTTGCCCCACGGCGACGAACTCGCCGTAGTGGGCCATCGCATCCGGCACATTCAGGTCGGCAGCGCGCGGGCGCGCGACGTTGCTGTCTTGCGCGACAATCCCGTCACACCACTCGCGCACAGCAGGAGCCAGGTGTGTACAAGCCGTACTGTCGAGAATGTTGCCGATGACAATCTGAACGTCGGTTGGCGCGGCAGCCAACCGAGTCAGTAGCGATGGCGTCAGGACCGAGCTGTATGTATTCAGATGCCAATGCAGCCGTCCGCCCTTCTGCGGCTCAATCACGCCGCTGACGGCGGCAATATTGAGATACGCGCCGCGCTCCCGCTGCAAGTAGTCACGCGAGACGCGAGTATGCGCAGCCATCGGACACCGTACGACGTCATCGAGCAGGATGCGCATGTGGTTGGCGAAAGACATTGCGGCCAGAGCAGGATGGGGACGCGTCACCGCCATCCTCGCGCCGGCGTTGGAAACGAAATCGTCGGGCAGGTCGGCGCGCGTGAAACCTGTCCGCTGCAGCGGGCAGTTGACGTTGTTCCATTGGCGAGTATCGCGCATGATGGCCAGGCGCAGGACGGATAAGTCCTCAAACTCGGGCGGCGACCCCGTCAGAAAATGACTCCCGATCCCATACCTGAGACGCATCGCAGCCAGTTTGGGGCGCGTGGCCTCGCGCTCAAACGGGCTAAACGGGACAGTCGATCCGACCATGGACATGATGCGGCACACCTTGGCGTTCAGCTTCTTGGCCTCATCTGACAGCGGGTTGTCGTGCGCCCAGAGCAGGCGTTGTCGGAACGCCGACGAATTGGCCAGCTCGCCGAGTTTCTGAAGTTGCGAAGCCCGTTTGGCGCCTATGCGCGCCGTCTGCCGGACGCATGTATGCCGCTGCAGCTGATTGAACGCGGTCGCAATGAAGAGCGGGTCCTCGAACCGGCCATCGTAGTAGAGAAAGAGATGGCGCAGGAACTTTTTGTTGAGAGAGCCCTTGGACAATCCCTTGCCCAGAAGGAACAAAGACGCGAAAACCGCCGACATGAGGACGTCGTTCTCGTCCCACTCGACGATTGGGTCTTCGCCGCGTGAAACCACCGCGATAGGAGGGGGAACACGATCTCCGGCATTCTTGTCGTCGGGGTGAATGATGTAGTTCAGCGCCTGCAGCGCCAGGTTGACGCCGCCACTGAGGAGAGATTGTTTGGGCAAGACCGCCGCGTGAACAAGGTCACAGCCCGTGTTGCTGGCCGGCGACTCTGGCACGTCGTTGTTGACGTCGTCATCGTCGACGTGCGCATTCATTGCAGCGACGTCAACATCGTCATTGCAGATGGCGTCGTTCTCGATGGCGGCACCCTCCTCGTCCAGGCGTCGGCGCATTTCGGAGGAATTGTCGATGGTAATGCCGTCGAATCGCGGATGTTTGACCCCGGTCCAGAACTCGAGCCACTGGTACGCTCCGGTGACGTCGATGTTGTACATGTCACGGAAACGAGCCTGCGCCTTCCGCCAGGCGTCGCGCGGCCCGAGAAAGGTCACCTGCGGGCGTTGCACCGGGGAAACCCGGGGCAGCACGTTGGCCACCTCGACAGGACCGTCTTGCATGAAACAAATGGCGTTCCCCGTTGAGTGGCTGGCCCTTATCAAGATGTCAATATTGAAGGCTCGGGCGGGTAAAATCGCGTTGAGCGTCGTGCTGTTCACTTTGGGCAGCGACCCCCGCCGACCATAGTCGTGCCCGTTGTAGAGGCTGAAGTCGTGATCGGCCGGATTTTTCGCACAGGTCGAGCACAGGACGACGTTGTTGATGTCGGGCACGAGATCCGGATTGAGATGGTACCGGACGTCGTTCACGCGCAGCACGGAGACGTGCCGTTCAACGAGATGCTCCGGCAGGGTGCACTGCTCGGCGACTTGCTCATTGGTGAGGCGGAACACATGGGAAGCTGTTCGACGGGGCCGGCGTCGACGATGGTCTTATTGGCCTCAAAGAGAAACTCATTGCACGACGCGCACGCCGCGATGCGCCCCGTGCCGGGGTCACGGGCAGCCGCA
This sequence comes from Callorhinchus milii, assembly GCF_018977255.1. Classification (NCBI taxonomy): domain Eukaryota; kingdom Metazoa; phylum Chordata; class Chondrichthyes; order Chimaeriformes; family Callorhinchidae; genus Callorhinchus; species Callorhinchus milii. The sequence continues at coordinate 28,399 of NW_024705299.1, read as the reverse complement.
CTGCGCTGACAGTGCACAGCGTCGTCGTGGCCTACCGCGCCGCCAATGGCTCGCAGGATCCGCTCGCAGACCGCGGGTCCGTTAGGCCCATGCAGGCTCTCATCATTGAAAACAAAGGCGTCGGGATGGTTTGCGCACAGGTGGAAATACAGCAGCGCCAGACGCGGATCCTTTGCGAAATTTTGCGACTTCGCCAGGAACCTGACGGTCTCCTCACTAGGGTCCTGCTCAGCGAGAGCGGTCTCGGCCAGAGACGCGAGCATGGCGTCCTCAGTATCGACGCTGACGCGTCGCTTCTCGGCCTTCGCGACGCGCGCGCGCTCCAGTCGGGCAGCACGCTTTTCGGGCGTCTGGGGCGCGGCACGTCGGCAGCCAACGCAATGCACGCGCGCTCCAGTCGGGCAGCACGCTCTTCGGGCGTCTGGGGGCGGCACGTCGGGCAGCCATCGAGACGCGCGCGCGCTCCAGTCGGGCAGCACGCTCTTCGGGCGTCTGGGGCGCGGCACGTCGGGCAGCCAACGAGACGGCGCGCGCTCCAGTCGGGCAGCACGCTCTTCGGGCGTCTGGGGCGCGGCACGTCGGGCAGCAACGAGACGCGCGCGCTCCAGTCGGGCAGCACGCTCTTCGGCGTCTGGGGCGCGGCACGTCGGGCAGCCAACGAGACGCGCGCGCGCTCCAGTCGGGCAGCACGCTCTTCGGGCATCTCGTCCTTTATTGTGCGCCCGCCGCCGTACTGTGGCCAGACGTCGCCGATGGTTGCGAACATCCCCACTTTCTCCACACCACCGATGGTTGCACTGAACGTCGGCGATCGCGCCAGAAAACTTTTGCAGTCAAGCAAACTGCAATATGCCAAGACAGTCACAGTCACTGAACTGCGCAGAGTGCACGACAGACAAATATGCACGACAGACAGCCAAATAATCCCTGGTGGGCAGTGTGGAACCTGTTGTTCCTCCCTGTATAAGATTCAAATACTGTCAATAATAGCTGTATTATAATAAAATACTGTCAATTATCCTTTTTCACACTCACGATGTATGTATCATGTCAGAATAATTTATAAATAAGAAATGCCAAACCTATTTTTTTCAAATTAAGAAATGGCAACCTCGTGTCTTACCCACAAATGTAGCAACTACCCAAAGCGTTGAGTAGGCACGTAAAATAAATTCATCAACTGAAATTGATTATGCTCCTGACAAATAAACAAGTCACGTGAGATTAGATTATTTACAATGCATGTACATTACATGCCAATGTTCATCATCATCAGCCATGCTCAATCTACTGCTGGGAGAAAAGGTTCCCCAATATTTTCCCCGATATTGTCACCATCCCTCATGATCTTGTGATCCACCCAGCTCATGCGCATGAGATGATCTCATTGCTTCATCTCTGTGGTGGTTATTTTCTCACACGTGTTTTCTCCATCGGTTGACATTCCATCCCAAGTTCTGTCCACTTGCTATTATCCCTTTTAGTCACGATGTGTCTTGGCCAAGCCTAATTAAAACTCTACTTGCATTTTTGCAATGTTGAATTGAGGAGAAAGTAAAGTAACCAAAAAATAACTGTATGAATTAAAATAGAGATGGTCAAAATGGAAAAAATAATGAAATAATGACTGTAAATCTATCACAATTAATTGAAAAACTGGAAAGTGTGCTGGGAGTGGGGGGGGACTCCAGTTGAATCGTAAACATGGCCACAGGCAGCCATTGCCACCATGCACACATGTCCAGTTAGGGATGTTCATTGATTTTTAAGGGTGTTGCGATAATTGCATGCACAAAAGCCTATTAAAAAAAGCATTACCAATCTTCAGCACACCCACAATGAGTGAAATATGGTCAAAACAAGCTCAATGACTGACATGGCGTGGTTAGGCCTTCATCTAGCAGTGGCTTGACCAAGTGGTGTACGTTTATTATATTGTTTATATTGTATCTATAATGATCAGAACAATGACATTGCAACATGCGTCTGTAAAAATGCGTGCCATGCGCCAAGCAGTTTGATCAAGTACTCAAAAGTAGAAGATTATAGATTCCATGACTTAGGAATCAATACAATATTCCATAAGCAAACGGTACAAATCGATAATAAAAGTGCAGGAGATACAAACAGTACTCTAACTTACAATACGATATTATATGTGCATAGGCAGCTTATTCTGCGTCAAGAGATACGAGAAAAAAGCTTATCAATATACTCATGGTGTTTTTAGTGATAAAGCAAATATCTGTGGAGTCACGTACCGCCTTGAAGACTCTTAATAGAAGACTCTTAATATTTACGTTGAAGCCTATTCGCCATTGTTTGAAGCACCATCGGTGGGGAGGGAGAGAGCACAGAGGTGGTGGGGTGGGAAAGGACTGGCACCAAGATGGCCTCGAGTGGCATGGGAGAGTTAACGCAGCGAATAAGATGCACGACAGACAGACAATAAATCCCTGGTGGGCAGTGTGGAACATTGTTCCTACCTGTATGTATAAAAATAACTTGACTTTAGGTAGCCAGGCAGACAGCCCCCTTAACTATCGCCCCCCTCCCTTAGGCCCCTCCCCTGAACACCCCCCCCTCCTTAGGCCCCTCCCCTGACCCTCCTTCCTTAGGCACCTCCCCTCTCCGTACCCGGAAGTAGGTCTCCACCAATCAAAGAGCTGTTTATGTTATATATTTATTTATGCACGACAAACAAACAGACAGTCAGACAAACAGACAGACAATAAATCCCTGGTGGGCAGTGTGGAACATTGTTCCTACCTGTATAACCTTGCTACGTTCCGTAAATAAGTTAACTTTAATCGACGACAACTTGATTGTAGTGCTGTTCATTGCTGAACGGATGACATGTTGGGCTTCTGGATCTGTGCTCAGCAATTGTGGGGTCGCTAGCCCCCGAGATCCCTCCGTCGATAATGCTAACGGCCGGGCTAACATCATCAATCGCCCCCCCGCTGCTAGGTTCCTCACCCGTGATGTGGGAGCCGTCGCCCGAGGATTCCCCTCCACCGCGGGTCCGCGTAGCAGGCATGGTTAATTACGTACGCGCACACCCACACACAGCTCTGCGCGGCACTCACTCAACACTGACCACTCACGTTAGGATCGCGCACCTGTATTATACACGTCGTGAACGTGCGCGCACACACATACAGCTCCACACGCGATACCCACTCTTGCGCCGCTCTGCGCCGCGCTGGCCGCTCACGTTATGATCGCGCACCTGGGGTACGCCGATTACGCACGCCGAGAGCTTACGCATACACCGTGCCACACGCGTTCACACTTATAACACGAGATCACACGAGGCCACGATCAGCTATTAATGATTTATTATCCGCTACCTGGAACTAGATGTTAAATCAGTGAGTCGACGAGGCTGGCCTACGCTGATACCTCTATACCTATTCCCGATTTATCTGCTATGATTCTATTTCACCTCCCCACTCACTGTTTGGCGCCCGCGGAGGTTCGCTGCTCTCTGCGCCAACAGCGTACCTCGATGCGTCGCACGGACGTCCGGGTCGCTGGCTGGAGCTGCTGCTGGTCCGCTGGCCTGGAGAGAAGAGAGCGATTTCCCCATTGCGCTCCCCTATTTATCCTCCCTACCTCAAAGGGATGCTGCGCTGAACAATGGGCTCGTGCACCTCGAGCCGCGCACGGCGGTTCCGGGCGCTTTTAATATGCTAATCAGTGAGCGGCGTTGGCGGCGTACATCCTAATTACTCCCTTACCCTTCCTAACAATGGGGCCTGCGCGCTCAAGCGTAATGTTCCCAACCCTCCATGACTATGCGCAACAGCCCATGCGGTCCCGCTATTCATGCTGTCCCCTCCCTCCTCCGCCTGTCTCGTCGACCCGTGGGGGTGTGTGTGGGGGGCAAATGCGCCTCAACCGCGGTGGCCGAATGCCCCATGCCGCGACCACACCATATTAAGGCTGGTCGCAGCGCCGCGGCGCAACGTAGCACGGGGGAGGTCGTCCAATTCCCTGATCGCCGGAAACCGTGAGAGTTAACCCCGATAAGGGTTTCTCGGATAAAAACCGGTCGGCCAGGTAACCTCCCCTCCGAGCTCTATGGGGGGGGGAAAATGCGTGCGGGTGTGTTCATGTGAGGTGAGGTGAGGGGGACGCGGGGTTGGCTCCGTTGCTTGGTGGTGGCGAGGTCGGGGATTTGGGCGCCTGCCGAACGGCTTCGTGGCGGCGGCATCACATAGCCCCCCGAGGTGCCAGTCCCCGTCCCGGGTTGACTGGAGCACCTCGCTTGGGCCGCGCCCACGAGGAAACGTTGCGGGGTCCGGGGGATCCGTCCGGACCTGGTGGCTGGCCTCGGGGCGGGTGGTTCCGTCCTCTGTAGCTCCTGCGGCGGTCTCCTCCTCCACTCCAGCGGCTCTCCCCGTCCTCCGGCACCTGTGGGCTGGGGCACAAACTCAGCAGCGGAAGGGTTTAGTGGCCGTCGTCCGCGCCGTCTCCGGACTGGATCGGGGCGTCTCGGGGGCCCGGCGGGGCCCATGTAGTGTGCGAGGCCCCCCAACACGAGGGGTGCGGGTACTCCGGGATTTCGGGGCCTTCGGGTGACGGGGTTCTCTCTCGCCGGGGCCGCTTTCCATGGTTTTAAGCGGCGGACATTGACCACCGTCTCTCGACCCCTCTCCCCGCCATAAATTAGTACCGTCCAGGGGGAGATCTGCCGCACCACGGTCCAGGGTCCCCGCCAGTAGGTCGTCAGTTTCCCCACCTGCCCGGCCCCGACGCGAGGGGTGTGTAGCCACACCTTAGCGCCTGTCAGGAATAAGGGGGGTTCCATGCGGGGTCGGGTGCCCTGTTCCTGCCGCCGATGCGCGGCTTCCCCTTGCGGGTATGCTCGGCCTCGGGCTTCTCGCAGGGTCTCCAACAGGTGTTCCACGGGGCGGCTTCCCTCCTCCGGCTGGGGGGAAGGGACGCCGAATAGCAGATCTGCGGGTAAACGAGACTCACGGCCGAACATCATTAAAAACGGGGTTTGTCCCGTCGACGTGTGTACGGTGGTGGCGTAGGCGAAAAGGGCGTAGGGGAGGTGTTCATCCCAATCCCGTTGATTTGCGGCCGCCATACGTTTGAGTTTCCCCGCTAAGGTCTGATTCATGCGCTCACCATACCGTTCGCCTGGGGGTGGTACGCTGTGGTTCGGTCCTTCTGGATTCCGAACTCTCGGCACAGTGCCTGGAACAGCTCGGCCTCGAACTCGCTACCCTGGTCGGTGAGGACTCGTTCTGGGATCCCGTGCTTAAGTACGTAGTGTTCCACAAATGCCCGGGCCACCACCAAGGCCGTTTTATCAGGGATGGCCACTGCCACGGGGTAGCGGGTGAAATACTCTACTGCGACTAGGATATATCGGTTGCCTCGATGGGATCGCGGGAATGGCCCCTGTAGGTCGATCCCGACCAGCTGATTCGTGCGGCTGACGCGGAACGGCCTTAGGGGTACCTGGTATCGTGCCGGTTTCGGCCCGCACTGCTGACAGGCGCGGCAGCCCTGTACCCAGGCCGCCACGTCTTGTGCCAATTTGGGCCAGAGATACTGGCGACGCAGGGTCTCTCGAGTGCGTCGTTCCCCATCGTGGCCCCCGAGTGGGTGGTCATGCACCAGCCGTAGCAGCTGGGGTCGCACCTGGGCAGGAACACAGATGCACCCCGGCTGGCCGGCCTCGGTTAACTCCCGTACCACTCCGTTCTGCACACACAACCGGGCATACAAACCGCTCCAGGGTCCTGGTAGGGCGCTCTTTTCCTCCCGCAGTGCCGCCTCCACTGCCGCCAGATCCGGATCTCGCTGCTGGGTCTGTCTCAGCTGCTCGTCGTTTAGGCCCGGGGAAGGGCCGTCCAGCCGACGCGTCCCTTGCCTGGGATCCGTGCCCTGATCGTGGCGCCACTGCCTCCCCCGCAGCCGCGGCGGTCCCGCCGCTTGCCGGGTCCGTCGTCGACGGGATCCTCAGGTGCCACCTCGTTGAGGGTCTCTGCTGCGCACCACCGCACTCGCCTCGTGGACTGCAGAGCATAATGGTCAGTGCGTACGCGACATCTCCTGCCGTACAAATACGGCCGGACTGTTTGCATGCGAAAATCACGGCGTACAACTCTTGGCGGGTCACGCAATAGTTCAGCTCGGCCCCACTCAAGGTCCGGCTGGCGTACGCGATGACTCGTTCCGTCCATCCTGTACCTGTGACAACACCGCGCCCAGCCCGCTGCTGCAGGCGTCGGTGTCCAAAATAAAATCGGTGGTAAATCGGGGAAAGCGAGGGTGGGGGCGTGGGTGAGGTGATCTTTGAGAGTGGTGAAGGCCGTCTGGCAGGCCCCCGTCCACTGGTAGGGGTGCTTAGGGGAGGTGAGTTGGGTGAGGGGCGTGCAATCTCGCTGAATCCCTTTACAAATCGACGATAATAGGTGGCGAGCCCCAAAATGATCTGATCTCCGTCAGATTCCTTGGCCGTGGCCACTCCACTACGGCGCGTACCTTCTCCGGATCGGTGCGCACGCCTGCCTCGCTGACGCATGCACCTCGCGTGTGCATTACGTCTGAGCTTGAGATGAGCGCTCGCAGTCGCTGGAACACCTCTCGAAGCCTGGACCAATGCTCAGACAAAGATCTACTGAACACTATCACATCGTCCAAGTAAATCAGGCACTGTTCCCATTGCAAGCCCCGCATCACCAACTCCATCAGCCGCTGGAACGTCGCGGCGCATTGGTGAGTCCAAACGGGAATACTCGAAACTCGAATAGCCCCATCGGGGTGGTGAATGCGGTTTTCGGCCGATCCTCCTCCGCCATCTCCACCTGCCAGTACCCGGACGCGAGATCGAGGGTGGAAAAATATCGCGCTCCGGCGAGGCTGTCGAAGGTGTCGTCGATGCGGGGTATGGGGAAGGCATCGCCGAGCGTGACTGCATTTAGTTTACGGTAATCGACGCAGAACCGGGTTGACCCATCCTTTTCGTTACTAGTACCACTGGGGCTGACCAGGGGCTCGCCGAGGGCTGAATTATGTTATCGCGAAGCATGTCCCCAACTGCCTCTTTGATTTGGGTGCGTTCGGGTGCGCCCACTCGGTACGCAGGGAGTTTGATGGGTCGGGCTGCACCGGTGTCAATTTGGTGCTTAACAAGATCGGTCCGACCCACGTCCGAGTCGTGTTCACTGAATACGTCGGCATACTCCCGCAGTAACTCGCGCAGCCGATCGCCCTCTCCCTTAGGTAAATCCGCCCATGGTACATGTAACGCGTCGAGCAGGGGAACGACCTCGGCTCGGGGAGTCGGGCCGACTCGCCAGGCCAGGTCCTGCTCACCCTCAGGACGACCGGGGTCTCAGCCCAGAGTGCGAACACCGAGTCGTTAGAGTGGCGTGCGTGCAGGGGGTGTACTGTGGCTATCGGGGTGCGCCGTCGCAGTATCGCTGGGGTATTGTGGGGGTTAAACATCCGCATAAACAATCGGTCCCCATCTGCGTTTACCAACGTGGCGGATCCCACAACCCATACCGTTTTGCCAACTCCGGGTGAGGAGTTAGCATTACCTCCCCTGATGGTCGGAGCGCGGGGTCGGTGGGGGATGTTGCCACCGGCACCAGCATCTCGGTGAGCGGGCCGATGGTGACTGCCGTCGCCAGGATAGCGGCCACAGGTGCAAAGCGGCGGCGCGTCGGTTCTCGTCCCAGGAACGGTATCCGCTCGCCGTTGCTCTCCATGGTGGCGCATCGCTGGCGGGGTTGCACGTTGAGTCCCAGCCGTTCTAAGAGGTCGGTACCTGCGATACACTCGTGACACAACGCACTCGACACGTAGAACTCCTGGGTGCACACCTGGCTGCCTATGCGGACCTCTAGGGTGGCTCTCCCCAGCAGCCCCATTCCGGCTCCGCTCGCCGTGTGCAGCGCGCGGTCCGGTGCCTGCAGGTGACGCACGTCGACCCCGATCGCGCTGCAGTGCGCTGCGCTCACGAGCGAGGCCACCGCCCCCGTGTCCAGCAGGATTCGGGTACGCACTCCGTTTACCTCCCCTTCCACCAGCGACGTGGCCCCCGTGATCCCCGCCACCAGCTCCCGTAGCCAGTCGCCAGGAGTCACCGTTTCCGTGGGCGTTGTTGCTGGAACCTGTGTGGAGATCACTCGCTCGCCATTATTCTCACATCGTCTATTTGTGTCGGGGCAGCGTCGATTGCACCCCCGGTTGGTCCGCTCTCTAGGGGCGTTGGAGTTTGACCCTCGCTCTTGTCTAGCTCGGGCGACTGCAGGACAGTCCCTCACTAGATGCCCTCGGCGATCGCACATATAACATGCCCGGGGAGGGGGCGGCTCCGTAGCGGGTCCCCTGTCCGCTCCCTCTCCCTCCCCCAGTACGCAGTTGTCCCAAATCGGACTCTAATTGGGACACCCTCCCGGCCAGCCCCCCTACGGTCGAGCGTAGTTCCCCCATCTCAGTCTCAATGGTAGACTGTAGCTTGGCCATATTTCGGCTCATTTTATCGTCTACTTGGGTTATCATATCTCCCATGCCAGCCTGTAACCCGGCTACCCATCCCGGGGTTGTCTCGCGGGACACTGGAGGCTCTCTTTCCCGGCCCCTTACCGTCCTCGCGAGCTCCTGTTCCTCCTCCTCGTCTTCCGAGAGCAGGCTCGCAATGGCGCGCTCTCGTCCCAGCCCCCGGAGCTGCGCGCGTTCGCTGTGAATTCTTTCACACTTACGTGCGCGCTCGACAAGGGCGTTAAAGGGAAGACGTGGGCAGCTCATGTCTGGCTGCCACCACGCCGTGCGAGACAGGTACCGCTGGATTTTCTCGGCGGCCAGTTCCTCAATAACATCAGTTGCGTACCCCGGGCGTGCGATCTTTGTTAACTCGCGCACATCCTCGGCGTAATCACGTAGATCTTCGCCAGGTTGGCGACGGCGCGCCTCTAAGGCCGATTTTGCTTCCTCCTCGTCACGCGTGCCAAAACGCTGATCGAGTCGGCGCATCAGCTCCTCTAGCTGTGTCTGTGCGCTCACGGGTAACGCTTCTACAAAATCGGCTGCCCGCCCATCAAGATTCATATTAAGTTGACGTACTGCCTGCGCGTCCGTCCATCCATTAATTTCCTTGGCCCCTAAGAGATTGCGGGCGAATGCCTTCCACGAAGGGGCCCCCCGGCCGGTAAATATTAGTCTTATTTTAGCGTGAGGTAACGCGGGGGTCCGTCCCGCTTCTGACACCAATTTGTGGGGCCGCTAGGCCCCCGAGATCCCTCCCGCCTGCATCCCCTATTCGTTTACGTTACCCCCACTCGATAATGCTAACGGCCGGGCTAACATCATCAATCGCCCCCCCCGCGCTAGGTTCCTCACCCGTGGTGGGAGCCGTCGCCCAAGGATTCCCCTCCACGCGGGTCCGCGTAGCAGGCATGGTTAATTACGTACGCGCACACCCACACACAGCTCTGCGCGGCACTCACTCCACACCAACTACGTAAGTTATGATCGCGCACCTGTATTATACACGTCGTGAACGTGCGCGTACACACATACGAGTGACACACGCGACACCCACTCTTGCGCCGCTCTGCGCCGCGCTGGCCGCTTACGTTATGATCGCGCACCTGGGGTACGCCTATTACGCACGCCGAGAGCTTACGCATACACCGTGCCACACGCGTTCACACACGCAACCCGCGCGCTCAGCTCCGCGCAGCGCTACTTACGACAGCGCACCCACACGCTCACACTGCACGACAAGATCACACGAGGCCACGCTTCGCTATTAATGATTTATTATCCCATCTGTAACTAGATGTTAATCAGTGAGTCGACGAGGCTGGCCTATTCCACTAACCTCTTACCTATTCCCTATTTATCGGCTATGATTCTAATTCACCTCCTCACTCACTGTTTGGTCCACGGCGGTCCGCTGCTCCTGTGCCAACCGCGTACCTCGGTGCGTCGCACGGACGTCCGGGTCGCTGGCTCGAGCTGCGTCTGGTCGCCTGGCGCTGGAGTAAGAGAGCGATTTCCCCTCTGCGCTCCTCTATTTATCCTCCCTACCTCCAAAGGGGATGCTGCGCTGAACAATGGGCTCGTGCACCCCGAGCCCGCGCACGGCGTCCGCAGTGAGCGCGTTGGCGGCGTACATCCTAATTACTCCCTTACCCTTCCTAACAATGGGGCCTGCGCGCTCAAGCGCAATTATCCCAACCCTCCATGACTATGCGCAACAGCCCCTGCGGTCCCGCTATTCATGCTGTCCCGTCCTCCCCTGCTTGCCCGTCGACTCGTGGGGGTGTGTGTGGGGGGAAATGCGCCTCAACCGCGGTGGCCGAATGCCCCACGCCGCGACCACACCATATTAAGGCCGGCGCAGCGCCGCGGCGCACGTAGCACGGGGGAGGTCATCCAATTCCCTGATCGCCGGAAACCGTGAGAGTTAATCCCGATAAGGGTTCTCGGATAAAAACCGGTCGATCAGGTAACCTCCCTTCCAGCTCTATGGGGGGGGGGGGGGGATGCGTGCGGGTGTGTGCTTATGTGGGGCGGGTGATGGGGGGCAGTGCGGTGGGGGAAGCCGGGCGGCTCCCTGGCTCGGCAGAGCGGCCCCGTCGCTGTGGCACCACATATGTGGTGATGAAACACGGGAACAGAGAAGATACTCCCAGTGGCCCCACTCCACCCCTCCCAGTTCAGCGCATTGAGCTTTTGGTGCAGGAGGTTTAGGAAATTTCCATTTGGCACACTCCACTTGCTTCTTCTCTTGCTTGTCAAGCATTCTAACTTTTCGAATGGACTACGTGCTGGAGAATACAGACTCGGTGTAACTCACAAGAGGAGTCTCCTGGTTAGTCATGCGGCGTTGCAATGTACATGTTTCAATATTATTGAAATCAAGGCCGTAATTATAATATATAGAGGGGGACACACCCCCCCAATAATCAAATATGCTCAAATTAACGCCCCAAATATATTGCTATAATAAAATATTTAAAAATACTTTTTTTTAAACACGCTTTAATGAAATGTACCGTACGAGTAATGGCAGAACTCCACGACTCTAGGAAGTGGCCCTGAAGCTTGCCATAGCGTGAGGAAGCCCCCGCGGCCAACTCCGAGCTGCCCCTCCCCGTGCTCCCTTCCCCCATCGCCCCTCCCCTCCTTCCACATCCCCCGCCCCTCGACGTGGCTCCCCGAAGCTTGCCATAACGTAAGGGACCGTGGTGATTTACAGCCAACGTGAGTTGAGCGTGGACAATCATACCCGTAAAAATGTTTAAATTATTATTATGATAGAATATAGTATTGTCATCAGTATGACATACCTATACCAAGTTTGCAGTTGATACGACATTGGGAAGACGGTTGAAATTGAGTTACAAGATTTGAGGATACGACAACAGACAGTGAGTTAAATAAAATCGTGTAAAATGTTTAAATATATATTTTTAATGATAGAATATAGTCTTGTCATCAGTATGACATAAGTATACCAAGTTTGCAGTCGATAGCACATTGGGAAGTGGGTAAAAATTGAGTTACAATATTTTTTGAGGATACGACAACAGACGGAGTGAGTTAAATTAATGCGTGTAAAATAGATTTCTGTTAATATGATTGTGGTTATGGTTGTACTTTAGTAATCCCTAATCTCTGCCATTACATACATGAAACAAAAACAGCACCTTGAGAGAAGGCACTCTATAAATATACACCACCACTGCGCCCACCGCCACCACGAGGAACAGATTTATTTGTTGGGTCCGGAAGTGGCCGAAGTGCAAGTTGGCCATGAAAAAAAATTAACATTGAAAATTTCACTGCCACAATTAAAACATTAAACACAAAGACAAAGGTTGTCTGTATAACCTCAACGAACTCTTGAGGCAAGTGCTTTTAGCGAGCACCTATGAAAGCCAGCACTGTACACAATGTGGGTGGCCAGCACCATGCCTGGCCGCCTTTATCTCCCGAGTGGTGATGTTTACTCACCGCACTAGGTACTCTTTGGATGCTGAGTCGACCTAGGGTTAGCCCAAAACCAGTTTAGTTCATCGGTACTGGTGTTGCCAAGTTAATCGCGCAATACGCGAAACACTATACAATTACCGGATGATACGCATACCCACACGCACACAGGCTTGTCCATGTGTGGGTGGGTGAATAATACAGCAGTATGCAGCATGGTGGTCAGTCGGCACCTTCCGCAATGCACGTTTGTTATTCATGAGGGTGCATATCCTGATGTATTTATTAGCTGATCACCCGAAGTCACCGTGTGAGCTGAGAGTTTCTCGATCTTTAACGGGTGCTCAATAGACCTGAGAAATGCACTGCGGTCGATACTCAGAGAGTCATCGTTTAGAGATTAAGATAATCCTTAGCAGCCCGTACATATTAATGGATAGCAATGATGGTCCCAGCTGCTGACTTGTACACCAGGAGTGAAGAATTGAGAGGAGCCTGTGGTCCCAAGAGAATTTCACTCTTTCCATTTGCTTTGTATTGAGTGGCATCCTGACGGGCACCACACGATTCAGACGCGGCCACCAGCGCAAGAAACACGTACAGAACAAACCCTGCGCAGAGAAGCATGAAGAGACGCGTGCTCGAAATCACACCAAGACAGAGGAACGCGCAGATGAGAGAACATACACAGAGTTAAGATCCCTCCTCATGTTGACCATGATGATTAAACCAAGAGATGGAAAGAGCAACAAACAGATGAAAACTTTTCTGGAAGTGCCGATTGCCGATGACCAAGAGTAACTTGGAGGGGAGGTGGGAGGCTCATGCACAGGTGCTGCTAGGGGCCGATTGTCACAGCGCAGGCGTCACGAGAAGTGACGTTGGTTTGGGGAGGCCTTCATCCAACAGTGGATTTACTACTGGTGATGATGCCGATAATGATGATGAATGCATGGGCAGTCCACTCACATTCGTGCTTAACCATGTGCACGTCCACTCCCCTAGTCACCCCTCCACTAATCTCACTCCCCGAGTCACCCCTCCACTCACCTAACCCCCATTCCCCGAATCACTCTCACCTCGACTTCTCCACTCGATCGCCAGTCGCCCTGAGGAGGCCCAACTCCGGAGCCTCCCCCAGTGCCACGTTCACTCAGCACGAACATCGTGCGGTGCCAGCCCTTCCTCTGCTGCGTCCCTCCAACTCTTCCTTTGCCATTGCGAGAATCAGCTCCACGAAGGGCCCCACACGCTGTCCCCGTCCCTCAATGGACTCGTGTCCTTTGTTGATGAAGGCCATTTCATAAAATAATGAGAATTAATGATGCACACACAGGTCCCCAAAGTAGCCTCAATAGACATGTGAGGGCAAGTTGTGGAGCCTTGTGCTGTGGAACACACGAGGGGTGGTATGTATTTTGTATGTTGAACTTATTTTCCACGGTACGTAGCCAACCGTGCTAATCGGAGGTGCAAGGAAAGGACAACAAACCAAGCACAAAAGTAATTCTAAAGAAATTAGTTTTCAATCTAGATGTAAAAGCGCACAGCTCCAGTGGCTTCCTAATATCAGAAGGAATAGATGGCAAATGAGGTTCCAATGGTATAAATGCTTACCCCGAGCTCTCATACTCTGATGGTGCATTGTCTTTGAGTTGTGCGCCTTTTGGCGTCATCTGGTCCAACCCATGTGAGACTAGGCTCTAAGGAAAGCTGTCTCGGGTGTGGACCAATCAACTTCAAGGACAGTGCACATTATCAGAGTTATGTCTTTTGTTGTATTATGACTGCAGGTATTGCGGTCTATACAAACATGACTCCTTGTAAAAAGGTGTCAGTTTTGTTGCCAGATAGAAGGGTAAAAAACCAATTATCACCAGGACTTACTGTGGAGCTGATCTGCCCTCTGACCATCGACTAGTCATCTGTAAGATGTGCCTGCCATTCTTCCACTCTGGTGGTGGATGTACACCCAGGACCCCATTCCAAACTAAAGTGGCCTGGTCTCAGCTGATGAAAGTTGCAAGTGAGAATTTCATCATCGCTTGCGGCTGGGGTTGGCATCGTCCCCCACTCCTTCTGATGTCGAGGGTAAATGGGCGAGGTTTAGGACTGTGACTCATGCAGCTGCAATGGCTGCTTTGGGTACGCGGTCCAGACCTCCCCAGAGACCCTGGCTGACAGGAGGTGTTCAGGATAGTTGAGACAAAGCGACAGGTCCATTCTCAAAGGCTACAGCATCCCACGTCAGAGAATGAAGAGGCTTACCGCAGCCTTCGCTCGGAGGTTCGGAGAGCCGGAAGGCGCTGCAAGGATGGGTGGTGGTCGCGGGTTGCTGAGGAGATGGAGTCTGCCTCAGTGGCCCGCGATCACAAATCACTATTAACGCCATCAAAAAAGTAACCTGCTGCGCCACACCGATTACCATCATTAGGGGAAAAAAACGGTGATCCAATCTCCGACCCCAGGAACAGTTTTGCGGATTTGCTGAGCATTTCTGTGAGGTCCTGGGGGAGGGGAAATCCCTCAGCCAGGAAAACATCATGGCACAAAGTGGGGATAACCCTGCTGAGGCTGCGGTGCCTCAAATATTGGAAGAGGTCACCCCCTGTGAGTGGCTGGCTGAGGTGCCATCTGTTGAGGAAGTACTGAAGGCGATCCGGAGTCTGAGACCAGGAAAGGCACCGGGCAGAGATGATCTCCCAAGCGAAATGCTGAGGGAGGGTGGCGTTTGTGCACAGACTGCCCTATATGACATCATAACAAAGTCTGGACCACTGGACGGGTTCCGCAGGATTGGAAGGATGCCCTGGTGGTCCCCCTCTTTAAGAAGGGGGACCGCACAGACTGTAACAACTACAGGGGCATCTCACTCCTCAGTGTGCCGGGAAAGGTCCTGGCAAGGATTATTCAACATCGCCTTGCGAGGCACGCTGAGGAGAGGCTTGCGGAACCCCAATGCGGTTTCAGGAAAGGGCGGTCCTGCACAGATGCCATATTTTCTGTCCGTCTGCTACAGCAGAGGTGTAGGGAATTCCAACAAGACCTACATCTCTGCTTTATTGACCTGGTCAAGGCCTATGATACCATCAGTAGGCCTGGGCTCTGGGTTGTTCTTCGTGCTTTCGGAGTCCCTGACCCTCTGCTCACGATCATTAAGGACCTTCATGATGGTGAGCGGGCCCGGGTAAAACTAGGTGGCTGGGAGTCAGAGCCTTTCCCTGTACACCTTGGGGTGAGACAAGGATGTCCTCTGGCTCCCACATTATTTAACATCTATTTCGACTGCGTAGTTCGTGAAGCCTTCAATAGCTGTACTGGGGAATTTCCATTTGGTACAGATATAATGGGAGGCTGATCACACCCGGGTGCGATCAAGGGATGGCTCCCTATTGGTCAACCACGTTATGTATGCCGATGATTTGGTAATAGCTGCTCATTCAGAAGAGGAGTTGGAGACGCTGCTGCTAAGACTGGAGCGTGCCACTAAGAGGTGGGGCCTTATCATCAGCCCCACCAAAACTAAGCACCTGCCTGGGTATTTTGTACCATCGGACACTCCCCCCCCACAACTCCCAATCGGTGATGGGGCAGTTTGGAGAGAGTGGAGAGTTTCCCATACCTGGGCAGTGTGCTTATGACCGGCTCCAGTTTATCAGCAGAGGTCTCACTCCGAATCAGTCGAGCGGCAATATCTTTTCATCGGTTGCGTAACGCTGTGTGGAAGCTCCGCACGAAGCTTCAAGTCTTCTCGGCCACGGTCATTCCCTGCCTTCTCTACGCTTGCGAAACGTGGACCCCCCTAATGGAGCATCTTCGCCGGTTGGAAACATTTAGGCTGGCCTGCCTACGATCCATCCTGGGTTTAACCAGGCTGGATTGTGTGAGGAGCTCACAAATCCTTGAAAGATCTGGGCAAAGTCCCATCGGTGAGCTCCGGCAGCAAGGCTGCGTTGGCTGGGTCATGTAGCCCGCATGCCAGCCACCGCATGCCTAAACAGTTTTGTTCGGCCGATGAGGGGGCTAAACGGGCGCGGCACGGGCTAGAGAAGAGATGGAGTGATGTGGTACAGGAGGACGTGGAGCTGAGTGGACTTGCCGATGACTGGTACCAGCGGTGTCAAGATCGGCCTCAGTGGAGGAGGCTCGTGAAGGACACTACTGGGCAGTTGGAGGCAGTCGCCCTC
This sequence comes from Callorhinchus milii, assembly GCF_018977255.1. Taxonomy (NCBI): domain Eukaryota; kingdom Metazoa; phylum Chordata; class Chondrichthyes; order Chimaeriformes; family Callorhinchidae; genus Callorhinchus; species Callorhinchus milii. Next base: position 12,239 of record NW_024705299.1, on the reverse strand, counting down.
CAACAACAACGGAGGGCGGAGGAGGACGCTCACAACAACGAGCGGAGCGCCGGTGGCTAAAGCACAGCAAGTTGGCACAGTAGGGGGCACAGGTGGTGCATCAGCCAGTCATCTCAGTCAGTCGACCCGTGGCACCTGGGTCTGCCCCGTGACCTCCTGCCAGCGGGCGTTCGACACTTTACGTGGCCTCAAGGTGCACTTGGCCTGGCACAAGCGTCGTGGTGACGTCACCGCCACTTAGTGGCGAATGGCGGTTGTTGTGTAAGGTGAACGGTAGTGTATCGGCGAGTGCGCTGCGCTACAAATCTGGTGATCCGAGTTCAATTTTGCTCACCAGTCTATGGGTTCCTGTGAGTCTACGGGTCTAGTAAGTTTACTGGACTCTGTGTGAGTCCATGGGTCTCAATGTGAATTCATGGGTCTCTGTTATCATCATCTGTGTTTGAATGAGTCGATGACTCTGTGTGAATGACTCCAAGTCTCTCTGTTCGAGTGAGTTTATGGCTTTCTGTGCGAGTATATGGTTCTCTGTGTAAGTGAGTACAGCTGATCCTTGCTTAACGTGGGGGTTGCGTTGTCGAAAATTGCTGCTTAAAGCAATTTTACGTGAAGCAGAAAACTTGTCTATAAGGAACAACGGTAAAGGGGGAGTGGCTCCGTTTCATCATTGTTTTTAATTGAGAGTACAGTACACTGTTTTATGTTTATTTTAAATGTGTTGTGTATATGTAGAAGATCTATATTATAATCTTTAATTATACTAGAGGAATCTAAAAAGCCCTTATTCACAGATTTTCAGTCGGGGTGGTACAGAAAGTTACAAGAACAAACGATGCAAAAACACAATCATAGTGCAAAGTATAGGAAAGGTAAGCAAATCGCAACAAAAATAAAACTAAACAATTTTTATTTTACCAGATAAAGCACTCTAAGCTATTAGCTTCTTTTTCAGAAGCGACCTGGCCACAAATGATAGCTCAATTAAGTGGCTTATGACGTGGAAATTTATAGCAGCTACATAATCGAAATAATTGCGTCACAGTCATTAATATACATACAAAGGACGTGAAAGGGAGATATGACGAGTGAAAACTGAGGGAGTGAGATGACACTAGGCACACAGATGCTGGAACAAAGGCTGAGGAAGACACACTATGTAACACAGCGCGCACCAGTACAGCATCAGCTCCCAGCATCACAGAACAACACTGCCAACACCCACACCATTCATAAGAGCAGTCCGTTATGTGCTACTCCAGTTATAGTGAGTGTGGTGTGCGCTAAGCGAAACATAATACATAAAAGACGAGGATGTACTGCATATGGTTCTCTGTGTGAGTGAGTCTATATCTCTCCATGTGAGTGAGTCTATGGCTCTGTGTCAGTGAGACTTTGGCTCTCTGTGAGTGAACTCTGTGAGTGAGTCTGTGGCTCTCTGTGGGTGTAAGTGGTTCTTTAAGGCCACCCCCTCTTGCTCCTGCCCAGTGCGTCCACCTGATTGAGCTGCAGGAGTCTATTGTCCACCACTCCAGACAGCACAGATATCCAGACGTCCACCTCCAGCACAGACACCAGCAGATTCTGAACCTGGTGGTGGAAGTAAGGACACGAGAGGGGTAATAGTCAACCACCATTACCACCATCAATACCACCATTACAACCACCACAACCACCACAACGATCACTATCAATATCAACATTACAATCACCATACTCTTTGGTTCTTTCGTTAAAGTAACGTAGGTAGAAAACATAAAAAATCACGACGTTTCGATCACAACACAAGCAACCGTCATCAGGTGAAAAAATATAGCGAGAAAGCTGCTGAAACACGAAGTTATATAGGCTTGAGATAAGCTCAGCCCATGGGTAAGTGGGCGGGGCTAGAGGTGTAATTTTCATGTAAATACAACACCACATCGTGGAAAAGGAGAGAGAGACACAGACACCGAGACACATCCACACACAGAGAGAGACACACACAGACGCGCAGAGAGAGAGATAGACACAGAGAAAAAGACACAGAGAGAAACACACAGAGATAGACACACACAGATGTTTCTGCAATACAATGATAAGAACTATCAAATTATATATAAATTACTTGTATTATGAAATTAAGGCAATGCATTTGAAAATGGTCCCCCATGGGTTAGTGTCCTATAAATACCTGCTCGAATTATACAATTGCCCATGAATTACTATGGTATGACAATGCCAATTACCAATGTCAAAGGGTACATCAATGAATGGTAAATGTGGGGTAATATCCCCAGAAAAGCATGTATATACATTATAGACTACGTTAAAAAGTAAAATAATCAGGCAATATAATATCACATATGGGTTCAGTTTAATGTTTACTTATGAAAAATAATACTGAAATAATTGTGCTCCATAGATTATCTTAATGGTCAAGTTACATAAACATCACGGAATCACTAAAGCTGACCATTTAAAAAGACATTAATTGCAAAATATTCTTGGTTCTTTCGGTAAAGTAACGTAGAAGGTAAATAATATATTTTAAAAATATTTTTATTTTATTATTTCCCTTCTACGTGACTTTACCGAAAGAACCAAGAATATGAATCCCTGCAGTCACGAAAGCTTTAAATCAAAATTTAAGTGCAAAATGTTGAGCAAAGGAAATTGTTTGGAAGTTTCTCTCACACTAAGTACATTTTACTGTAAATCTAAATCTGCATAGTTCAACCTTCTCGATCAGCAAAGTCGTTAACATTTTTTTTATCACAAGCAAGGAGTTTGGTGTAAAGCTGTTAAGCAAATTAACCACTGCACATGGGTTTAAAGTTCTCTGCCTCAAAGACAGCACTCTACCAAGTGTAGCGACGCAGCAGCACACGCCGCATGAAAATAGGCGGAATGAGTGAATCTAAGGAAACACTGACCCTGTCAAAGTGGATCCCATGTTTAGACTATTTGGCTGGTGCTATACATTTCTACGTGATTAGCCATTTCGCTGATCTATGATTTGTGGACAGGTCGCTTCTGAAAAAGACCTACATAGCTCACTGGGTCTCACCTGGTAAAATAGAAATAGTTTATAGAGTTCGTTCTGCCTTAACGCGTGTTTTCATAAGGGGCCGTCCATAAATGACGTCACGCACCTAGGGGGGGGGGTGTCAGACATTTGTGACCATGTGTGACGAGGGGGGGGGTTGAGAAATGTGACGTCACATCAAAATGCGCAACTTTAAATAAATCTAGAATTGTTAGAACAACACTAATTGTTATAACAACACTCCTACAACATCAGAGTGCAGCGCCATATGAAATATGCACTACATTGACAATAGTTGAAAGCGATTTGAAGCATGTTTTATTTTCAAAAAATATAGTTTTAGGGGGGGGGGCAATGCTTTGTGACGTAATATTTGAGGGGGGGTTTGACTTTTTGTAACGCCGTGTGACGAGGGGGGGGGGTCAAAAATCTTCCAAAACCGCGTGACGTCATTTATGGACAGCCGCTAACGCCATTTGGATATAACACGATGAATGTATTAGGGAACACGTTTATAACGCGGATGCTAATTGGATATAACGCGAATGAGTCAACAGAACTACGTCGCGCGAGTAGGAATGTGCGGCTGTACGGCTGCCTCGGCACAGCATCACACGAGGCATTGGGATGCTGCTGGATGCTTCCTGATGCTACCCACGCGCCTCAGTCTTTGTTCAGCCGACACACGCATCTCACGTGTCATCACGGACTGTGCTTTACCCTGTATTATTCATTATAACGAGGGAGTTTCCACAACGCGGTGTTCTTCAGCAACGCAACTACCGCGTTATAGAACACTGCAGTAGATATTGTCGCAGTGTGGAAGGAGCAATGAACGTCATCTTGTGGCATGGAAAGGCATCGCAGCCTTGCGAGCAGCCAGAGAAAAACCCTGTACGCACGGCAGTTGTGATTGAGCCGGAGATTGTTAGCAAGTGACACGTATGAACTAATGGTTCCTCTAAATGATGATGTTGACATTGGTTAACGTGCTAAATATGCTAAAACGCACATCGCATTAGCTCTGACAAATAGCGTACGTTTTTTTTAAAGTTAAAATCGTTTACAATGGTTAATATGTACATCATGCCAAGTGAGTAATTTGCGGGTGGTTTTCCCAGTGGCAAATGTGGACCCTGACAGCGGCACTCGATGGGCGAATGCTCTCAGGGGATCTTTACCGTGCGCTGCGTTCACTCACTCAGCCCCAATCTCCCTGTCGTGAACTCACCACTCACCCACCTCACCCTTCCACTCACTCACCTCCTCACTCATTCTCCATGTCATGAACTCACTCCACCCTCACCCTGCCATCCACTCCCTCGCCTCCATTACCCGGCACTCACCGCCTGTGCGTGACCACCTCTCCCGTGCCTCCAACCACAAACACCACCACCACCTCTCCCGTGCCTCCAACCACAAACACCACCACCACCTCTCCCGTGCCTCCAACCACAAACACCACCACCACCTGCTGCTGCTGTCGCGGTCTCCGCGTGACGCCGCGGCTCCCCCCTCACCCTGCGCGGCCCCGCCGCCCATTGCAAGAATGGCGGGAAGTGGACGCGGGGCCTACCGCGCGCCGCCTCTCGCGTGATTGGCTCGCTTCGCGTCACGTGGGGAAGACGGAAGAGAGTAGGGGAGGAGCTGTGCGGTTAGGGGCAGGGCTGTGGAGTCACGTGGTGCGCAATGATTGACAGGAAGTGCGGGCGGCGATGTCTGTTACGTCAGACCGCCCCATTTATCGTTGACGTCACGATAAATGACACGCCCCTTCGTGACGCGTCTCACACTTGCTTCTGTCCCGCGTGCCGTCAACACGAGCTAAGCATGGCGCTGCTGATCGTTGGTGTTCTGCTCTTGGCCTTGCTTTGGATGGAGATCTTCATTTTACGTCGTTTTACGCTTTCCATCTCGACTTTTACCGCGAGACCACGACGTTGCAAACGGAGAGGATGGGCCAGCAGAATGCGGAGCTCTGTCAGAAGAACCAGATGCTCCGTCTGAAGCTACAGCATCAGCAGGAGGAGTTGATGGAGAACCGAGAAACTCTCCAGAGAGAGAACAGGGGTCTGGTTCAACAGCTGAAAAAGCGCCAGCTGGAGCTGGAGTCCACGAGAGTGCCTTGCTGGGAGCGTGCGTCTCTCTGTGCGGATTTTATCCGAGACTGCAATGCAGCGCAACGGCAAAGGTCGCTTGCGCTGTAAACATCAAAGGTCTCTGTAGGTCGCTGCGCACCCACCTGAGGGAGTTGAACCTCCTGAATCCGCAGAGAGGGCAGGAACAGTTTAGGCTGCGCAGAAAGCTGGTGCGTCATGAGGACAAGTGGCACGGGGAAGAGAAGATGCACAAAGAGTGCCTGCATCTTAGTAGACAGCTGAAAGAGCTGAAATGCGCTATTTCTCAAATGGACAAAGATGCCACCACCACCGATGCAACTGCCACCGCCGCTGCCACCACCGCCACCAAGCCCAAGAAGATGAAGAGATGTATTAATTGGGTCCCAAAATGGCTGAAACGCAAGTCGACCATTTAAAAACATTGGGGCAATTTTGAAAATGACACTGCCCCAATTAAAACATTACACACAAAGACAAACGTTTCCCATATAGCATCAAGAGACTATTGGGGCAAGTGCTATTAGCGAGGAGCAGCACTTAAGAAGGCCTCCACAATACAAACACAAAGGTCTCCCATGTAGCCTCAACAAACTGTTGGGGAAAGTGCTGTACAATATATATGTACCTATGTTGAACTTATTTTGCATCATATGTAGTCAACCATACCAATGGGAGGTGTTCACATACTGGAAGTGTTGTAAAATGTATTACGGTTTAACAAAAAATTGGAAGCATTGTCATAAATAAAACGAAATATTATACATTTGCAAGTCATACTGTAATAAATACTGTATCGTAAACAAAACAAAGTTACGTAAATAGAAAAAAAAACATTTTCTATTGTCACTTACCTTGAGTCTGGATGCGGGCCTGCTTGTCGGGAGGGGCATAATGAGTCCCCTAACTGCACACGGGGATCTTGAGGGTGAACGCCCGCAATCACACACACACACAACAGCGACATTCATCCCCCGAATAGCCTAACCAGAATGTTGGGGCAAGTGATGTTAGCCAGCAGCGCCTATGAAGGCTGGAATGTCACACGAGGGGGTGAGTGGACAGCACCACGCCCGGCTGCCTTTGTCTCCCCAGTGGTGATATTTACACACCACACCAGGTACTTATTTGAGGCTGAGTCGACCGACGAAAGCCCAGCAACCATTGATATAATCGTCACCGGTGTTGGTCGTGAGTGGGAATTGAACTGGGATCGGTGGGATGGTAGAGCATAGTGTTCACCATCGCACTGTCTCTCCCCACACACACACTCACAGAGGTATATGCATCCGTGCACACACACACAACAACAAGACAATAACTTCTTATTGGTTCTTTCGGTAAAGTCACGTAGAAGGGAAATAATAAAATAAAATAAAATTCTCACGACATTTCGGCCACAACACAAACAGCCGTCCTCAGGTGAAGACAGAGCTGTCTGAAAGACAACGCTCCAATGAACACTGCTAAGCTTGGCAGCTTATTTTAAGCTGGGTGGGAGGAGAAGAGCGCCTTGACCAAGGAGTTTACATATCAACAAAATAATTTAGCATTGAATAAGCTGTGTTAATGTGAGAGAATTAGCAGGATGTTAAAGTCAGAAATTAGCATGTAACTGGGAGATTAGCGTGATGTTAATGTGAGGAATTAGCATGTAACTGGTCACGGAAATGGCTATATTAAAGTCAGAGTTTACATGTCAACAGAGACATTTAGTATATTGACGCTAAAAACTGCAACCACCCACTATCATACAATAAACCGATGTGAAAGAATAAAATACAATAACCGTCGTTTGCCCCTAAGTGGCGGTGACATCACCACAACGCATGTGCCATGCTAGGTGCATTTTGAGGTCACTTGAAGTGTTGAAGGCTGGCTGGCAGGAAGGCATGAATAGACACAGGTACCATGGGTTGACTTAGGGAGATGACGGGCAGATGCAACAGCTGTGTTCCCCACTGTGCCAACTTTCTGTGCTTCAGTCGTATAGCACTCTGCTCGTTATTTCGAGCATCGCTCCGCTGCCCTACGCTATTGCTGGAGGGCAACTGCCTCCACCTCCTCAGTAGTGTCTTTCATGAACCTCCTCCACATAGGCCGATCGTGACACTGCTGCTACCAGTCATCAGCAAGTTCAATCAGCTCCACATCCTTCTGTACCACATCAGTCCATCTCTTCTGTAGCCCATATCGCGCCCATTTAGCGCGATCTATCCACCCAAATTGAAGCTGCTTGGGGATGCAGTGGCTGTGCATATGGACTTCATGACCCAGCCAATGCAGCCTCGCTTGCCAGAAGAGCCCACTGATGAGCCTTTGTCCAGATATTTCAGGAAATTTTGGGCTCCTCACACAGTCCAGTTTGGTTAACCCCTGGATAGATCGTAGGCAGGCTAGCCTAAATGTTTCAAACCATTGCAGATACTCCTTCAAAGAGAGATAAAGGAGGGCATAACTGTGGTCCAGAAGACATGAAGGTTTGTATGGAGTGACAGGTCAGGTAGTTTCCATACAATGTTACGCAGCTGATGAAAATATAATGCCGCTCGAATGATTCGAAGTGAGACCTCGGCTGCCAAAACAGAGTTGGTCATAAGCACACTGCCCAAGTACAGAAATATCTCCACTCTCTCCACAACTGCCCCAAAATACATAAGGAATTGAGGGAGGGGAGCATTTTGAGGATGTAAAATACCCAGGGAGGTGATTTGTTTTTGTGGGGCTGATGGTAACGGCCCACATTTTAGTACCATGCTCCAGATTTAGCTGTAGTGTCTCCGAACTCCTCGTTAGAGCGGGCAGTAAATACCAGATCATCCGCATACATAATATGGTTTACCAATAGAGAGCCGTCCCTTGACCGGACTCGGGCATCGATCAGCCTACCATTATATCTATACCAGATAGAAATTATACTGATACATCTGTAGTGACATAGCGCTGACTGTTGTACAGCAGCTGCAACTGCAGGTGGGCATTTAGCGCACACGACGTTGAGCATATTCACTGGTGTGCCGGCAGAGTAGAGGAAATGGAGCAAGGGTCACAGTAGACCTCGTGGGAAAGCCCCTGGAACCCTCTGGTGGGTTCGAGGAGGGAGGCATGGCAAGGGCGGAGCCCTTGCTATGCCCAGAGCGAGAGCTCTGGGCTTCCGGTTCTGGGATTGGACTCGTCTCGTCGTCGCTGTCACCATTGCCGCCCTCATCGCTGCCACCTTCGCAGGATCATTGCGCAGCCAGACAGTAGTGGGCTGTCTCGGTCGACACGGTCAGTGCAACGTGGACAGGGTCGTGTCTGGGACATGTCGTGCGACAGCGTGGTGGTGAGAGAGAGGGGGCCCGAGTGGTAGCCTGAAATCATCAACAATAAAAGGGGAGGACGGTGCCTCCTGCGGCCACCTCGTCTCCAACTGAGTGTCTGTGCGATGCACACCACCCGCACGCACACACAAGGCTCGAGCAAGAGAACGACGAAGATGTGATGCCGCAGCCACGGTTTTCCCTGAGGCGAGGGAATTGACTGAGACTTTCCCCAGGCTGAATTACTCTGCGGCGCCGTGAATTAACATGGAAATGCACGATCACGACGAGGCTACGCAGCCACCGCGGATGGAAAAACACACCACACACACGGATCGGCGGGCAGGTAGTGGGGGGGGTGGACCCACGAACGGCGGGGAAAATGGGGTCGTCCCTCTGATTGGTCGGGCACTTAGCGGCAAACTCAGATGCGGACGTCACTGAGATCAACGGTCCGAGTGGAGCTAGGGTACAGGTGAGCGTTCTGATTGCCGGCAGATCGGGCTCTTTGATGTAGGTAACGATAAAAGGACGATAGAAAGGGCAAGAGGCTCTCTTTCTCCTCAAGTCAGCGATCGGGACGGACGACTCTCCGGTTCAGCCACTCGGACGTCCGTGCGACGAGTCGAGGTGTGCAGAGAGGATGGGCCCGCCAGAGCGCCATACGTATCGAACTGTGAGTAAGAGAGTTGAGATTTAGCCTAAAAGCCAAAGCAGCTTGAGTCCTAACAAACTAGTTAAATCGGGTACAGACCATCGGGAGATAATTTAATCCTGCCTTGCTGATTCCGACTGATTCGGTGAGAGTGGCTCACAGACGCGCCGATAATAAATCGTTAGTAACTGATCACAGCCTCGTGTGGATTCGGCGAGTGTGTGGAAAGTGCGTGGTGCTGTGTGTGTGTGCGCTCGTAACGTGGGTGGCCGGTGCTTCCGCGGGTGCACGCTTAGTAACTGATCACAGCCTCGTGTGACTTCGGTGAGTTTGTGGAAAGTGCGTGGTGCTGTGTGTGTGCGCTCGTAATGTGTGTGGCCGGTGCTCCCGCGGGTGCACGCTTAGTTCTGTGGCTGTGGATACCCGGGCTGCGTGCGGGCTCACACCCACCGCGAACACCTGCCCCCATGGCCCTTTAAACGAGCGCTATCACCCGCCCACGGCGGCCGCGCGTGTGCGAGCAACACCACTGCCTCTGACCTCCCCCCCCCCCCGTTCAGCGCGTGTGATTGTTGCGCGGGATAGTGCGAGCGGAGGCGTCGCGTGTGATTGGTTGAGAAGCGACAGGGTGATTTCAGACGGCCGTGCGCCAGCCCCGAGCTATGCCTCACAGGCAGGATCCGCGGACTCGCGGAGGTGCGGCTCAGCGAGGAGAGCCGGCGAGCGGCAGCCCTTCCTCCGCCAGTGAGGACCTTGGCAGCAGCAGCTCTCACGCGAGTGAGGGGTCCAGAGACGGCGGGCCCCCTCTGGCCGACCCCTTGCCGAGAGGGCACCCGTGGGCCAGCGACCCTAACAAAGAGATGCATCCATAGAAATCGTCTGAAACTACGTGGTCAAAGAATATGTTAAGTAATGTAGCAGCCAGAGGACATCCGTGTTGCACCTTACTCACATATTATAGCATCCACGATGTCGATTTCCCATGAGACACAGCAGTTGTTTTTCTATTGTTTATAAATGCTTTCATTACTGTAACTATGTTTTTATTTAGCTTTTGTCATTTTGGTGATCCAGGTCTCTCTTGCAAATGAGAATCATCCTAGTCTCTTTAGTTCTCGCCTGTTTTAACTAAATAAATTAGTACTCACTCACTCGATTATGAACTCACCCATTTCCCTTACTTTATGACTCACATAAATACGTCCTCTCCCTCCTCATGAGTCAATATTGACCTGATAACCCAGGAGATCATTCACTGTGCCAACATCACTCACGCACTATTTCACAATCTCACCAATGACCTACTCATTCCATCACTCACTACCTTACTCACCATCCGCTTCCCTCATTGACCCACTGGTAAAATGGAAATACGCAGTCTAACACTCACATGTGTAAAGAAGCTCCTTCGCAGGTTAGATTTTCTAGATTATTTATTTCACGATAACGTATTTACAACGCAAGAGTACGACTCACACGAACCTTCCCTCGTACAGTACCCTGCACCTGTTTCCACCCATCAACACTGACACCACTATAACCTTTGCCATCTAAGAGAAGGGAAGTAGAAGACGGTGGAGTCTGCTGGAAGAATGTACCAGGGGAAACTGCTGGAAACTCCCGGGGCATGGCTGAGTGGGTAGAAAAGGGGGAGCGAGGCCCACAATTGGGGCGCTTGGCTCGGATACTGAAAGACGACTGCTGGTGGATGACATCGGGGCCGACTGTTGGAGATCTACATGGTGGAAACCATTAAGAAAAGACTGTTCGAGATGAATGTAGTGGAAAACACTGGGGCTGCAGATAGTCATACCCTTGTGAAACGTGTAAGTTGTACTCTCTTCTCGAAAATGGAATCTGCAAAGGAGCTTCCGACGCGGGGGACGGGGCTGAGTCCACCCCACGTCGCGAGCGGGAGGAGGAGGGACGAGGGGAGGGGCCAGGAGCGGGAGGGGGGAGCCGCGGCGTCACGCGGAGACCACGACAGCAGCAGCAGCAGGAGGTGGTGTTTGTGGTTGGAGGCATGGGAGAGGTGGTGGTGGTGTTTGTGGTTGGAGGCACGGGAGAGGTGGTGGTGGTGTGTTGGGGGGGGGGGGGGGGGTGTTGTTTGGTTGGAGGCACGGGAGAGGTGGTGGTGGTGTTTGTGGTTTGGAGGCACGGGAGAGGGTGGGGTGGAGAGGGGTGGTGGTGTTTGTGGTTGGAGGCACGGGAGAGGTGGTGGTGGTGTTTGTGGTTGGAGGCACGGGAGAGGTGGTGGTGGTGTTTGTTTTTGGTTGGAGGCACGGGAGAGGTGGTGGGTGTGGTTTTTGGTGTGTGGTGAGGCACGGGAGAGGTGTGGTGGTGTTGTGGTTGGAGGCACGGGGAGAGGTGGTGGTGGTGTTTGTGGTTGGAGGACGGGAGAGGTGGTGGTGGTGTTGTGTGTGGTTGGAGGCACGGGAGAGATGGTGGTGGTGGTGTGTGTGGTTGGAGGCACGGAGAGGTGGTGAGTGCGGTAATGGGGGGGGGGGTGAGTTCATGAGAATTAATAGGTGGGTGAGTGAGTGAGTTAATGAGGAGAGTCAATAGGTGAGGTGAGTGAGTGAGTTAATGAGGAGAATTAATAGGTGAGGAGAGTGAGTGAGTGAATGAGGAGAATTAATAGGTGAGGAGAGTGAGTGAGTTAATGAGGATAATTAATAGGTGAGGAGAGTGAGTGAGTTAATGAGGATAATTAATAGGTGAGGTGAGTGAGTTAATGAGGAGAATTAATAGGTGAGGTGAGTGAGTGAGTTAATGAGGAGAATTAATAGGTGAGGAGGGTGTGTGAGTTAATGAGGAGAATTAATAGGTGAGGAGAGTGAGTGAGTTAATGAGGATAATTAATAGGTGAGGAGAGTGAGTGAGTTAATGAGGAGAATTAATAGGTGAGGAGAGTGAGTGAATGAGTTAATGAGGAGAATTAATAGGTGAGGAGGGTGAGTGAATGAGTTAATGAGGAGAATTAATAGGTGAGGAGGGTGAGTGAGTTAATGAGGATAATTAATAGGTGAGGAGGGTGAGTGAGTTAGTTATGAGGATAATTATTAGGTGAGGAGAGTGAGGGAGTTAATGAGGAGAATTAATAGGTGAGGAGAGTGAGGGAGTTAATGAGGAGAATTAAT